>NC_056750.1:333220403-333278634 GCF_019279795.1 Protopterus annectens
ATTATACTTGATGATTGGCCTAATAAGAGAAGAGTAGAGAGAGGTGACCTCTTTCTTCCTGAATGCAAAACCCTTGGTAATGAAATGTGCCACATAGGACTTTCTGACCACAGTGGCAATGTGGTGGTCGAAGGAGAGATTGCTGTTAACCTGTGTCCCCAGATCTCTAATAACACGTTCAGTGGGCTCCCATCGATGTAATTAGTGGAAACAGTTTTTGCCACCGGGGATGACGGCGCATTTTTTGGCGTTAAGCTTAAGGACATGGTTTTGACACCAGTCATTGGTCTCAGTGAGCCCTTTCTGTAGGATGTCTACATCACGTGGGGAGTTAATAATGGCTCCCAGCTTGGTCATCTGCGAACTTGGTCAGCCAGAGTCCCTCAATGTTGCCCTGGACTTCTGAGAAGTAGATGCCAAACAGCGGAGGACTTGGGAACAATCTCTGTAGGACTCCACTCATGACTGGTCAGCAGTCTGACTTGGAGTTCGCTACTTTTACACTGTGGGTTCTGTGAGCCAATTTGCAACCCACCTAATAATATAGGGGTTGCCTAGTTTGGTGAGTTTATCAATAACTCCTGAGTGGGGAATGGTATCAAAGGCCTTGGCCAGATCGAGGTAGGCTGTATGAACTGCTTTGCCCTCATCCACAGCTCTGGTGACTGACTCAAGTCAAGCAGGTTGAGCAGGCATGCTCTACTTTTCACAAAATCAAATTGCATTGGATCTAAAGTTTTGAGATTCCCTATATTCTCGTTAATTAGATCCATGATGATGCGCTCCATAGCCTTACATATCAGACTCGTAAGGCTAATGGGGCGATAATTCCCAGGGGCTGTAGTCGGTCCCCCTTTATGGAGAGGGATGACTGTAACAGTGCACCATTTGGTAGGGACAAAGCCTGAGGTGAGACTGAGTGAACAGGGCATACAGATGTGGTGCCAGTTCACTTTGTAGTTCATGTAGACCATATCCAGGGATATTGTCAGGTTCCATGGAAGCTGTACTTTTGGCCTTGGACAATGCAGCTTTAAACTGTGCTGCAGTAATGCTGGGTGCCTGGCATTCCGCTGGTACTGTGATTGGTCCTTTAGTGAGAGAGAGGAGTAAAAGTTGGCTAAATGAATTGCCTGTCTTGGTACTTGAACCGTGAGCGCCTGTATACAAAGCTGGAACTCTAACCACTACACTATCCCAGCTTGCATGGAGTTCTGGAACAGATTCTTGCCAGTTCTGAGAGGAGGCATAAATTTCTACTTGAACTCCCCACAGGTGGCTCAAATCTTGGAAGACCCTCTGGATCTAGTTTTCATTTGTGAGGGTCTGCTGTGGTCCTGCTCAAGCTTGTCTGCCTTACAATTTAGCTCTGACTGAAAATAGGAAGTGTACAGAGTGAGATGGTGCTTTGAAGCTATATCCCAAGCTAACATGGCTAGTCTGGAAATGAGGTATGACCTGGTTCCCCCCCTTGCTTGCTGATGTACCACATGGCCACAGCATTGTCTGTAACCACTTGAAGAGGTCCTGCAGATTAAGTTGGTTGAGAGTGTTGCATGCCTTTTTTCAGGATAAGCATCATCTTGATATTTATGTGCTTGCATCTGTCCTTGATGTCCCACACTCTCTGCAGTTTTATTCATCCTGAAACTGCTTCTCAAATAAAGTACAAGGCATCCATGGAGCACAGGAGGAGAAACAGGGAACACCTGGATTTAAGGATATCTGTTGTCTCCATGGAATTATTTCTCTTCTGACAAATCCCAACAATGGGATTTGAAATGATAAAATGTATTTGTGCTGGAATGAGGGAGATTTAAAATACCAGTATTTTTCCCATGTGGAATCTTGCCAGGGGTATCATGAGAATCATAGATGCTAGGATACCCAAAAATCCTGAGGTATTCCCTCACTGTACAAAATAATAAAAAAATACCATATCACACGGCTGGCTGTGGAAAAGTAACTATTAAAAGACAACACTAGTGAGCACTTTCATTATCATACAATCGCTTCTTCAGACAGTCTGAAGAAGCAATTGGTTGATTGCGAAAGTGCTCACTGTTATTCTTTTAATAAAGTTATTTATCTGCAGCCAGCTGTCTGACCTGTTATTTTTGATTATTTTGTTCTATTTCAGAGTTTATTGTGCCGGTATCTTCTCTTGGGTCTCGATTTTTTATTGTTGGTATTCCCTCACAGTGACTGAAGTCTGTGTGGAAAACGTTAGAAACAGTTCTAGATGTACAAAATTTCCTGTGGAAGAAAAGCTTGACTGAAGTTTCTAGTTGATATCCCAGGAACACAATCCTGTGTTTGAATGTTCTCTTGGAATCCCAGTTTGTGTAAGAGATCTCTCACCCAATAGAGAGAGTCCTAACACTTTGAAAAACACTCTTTAAATATAAGCAAGACATCTAAATATGGAAAATGTGGATACCCTGTAGCCTTCAATGAGCTATAACTGCAGCTAGACACTTTGTGAACACCTGGGTGTAGGGGATAAAGCAGAAAACTGATAAATGTGATACAAACAAAACCTTAAGAAACATCTGAAGTCTAGATGAAGAGAGATGTGATAAGCATATTTTAAAGTCTAGTGTAATCAGGAAACTTAAGAGGAAGAAAAGGTAATAGATTGTTAATGTGACATCAGTTTGAATGTGGGCACCATCACAAACAGGTTTAGGAAAGAAATATCCAGAACTGGTCTCCAAGCATTCTCTTTGGTACTATGAAAATCCTTGAATAAAAATCATTCTCCAACTGGGAAGGAGGAACCGGTTTTATCAGTCTTGAAACAGCATATGATGAATAGCTGGTGGAAACAAGTCTGATCTAGAGGATAAAGAATGATCCCTAGAAAGGAGACCTTTCCTCACACTGCCATGTGGAACCTTGATGAATGTTAAGAACCCATTTGTCTGAAACTTTGTTGCCAAAGAGAAAAATGGAAATTCAAACTTTCTGGAAGAAGAGGAAAACATTGGCCGAGGTGGGTCATATGGTCTAGTGAACAGTCAGACTTGTTATGACTGTCCTTGGTTTGGGGAGGTATGAGACTTTTTTGAAACTCCCTTGTCATTTTTTTCTTAAATATCTGTTTACCTGCATTTTGAGACTGTGTATTCTTTTTGCCAATATTGGATGAGGAGACGGAAAATCTCTTTGACATTCTAAAAAAGGAGGGCTGAAAATTTCAGAGATTCCCTGGAGAAGCTTACCCTTTTGATCAACTCTTCAGCAGATGGGGGAAAACACAATCTCTATCAGAGTAAATTTAAAACCTCATTTGTATCACCATTTGGGAGGTTCTGAGAATGCACCCATGCAAGCCTCCTCAAATCAGTATCAGTTGTCATAGCCCTGGAAGAAGTATCAGTGTTATACATACCCTGTAAACAAGGAGTAGTGACTTGTGTAACAGAAGAAGTTTAAGATCCATGTTGATGGACCTTCGGCTACTTCAATACATGGGTTGTTGGATCCAAATGGATCTGACCTTGGCACCCACTCTAAGGCCTAAAACCAAAGAAGCTTCAGACACTTCCCCTATCCACAATTCCCTGTCTTCCACCCTAATATTTCAGACTGAGCTTGTCCCATCTAACACAAATATTTTACAACACTCTAAATAAAATAATTTCAACTAAAATAAAGAGGGGACAGAAGGCAACATTCAGAACAGGACTGTTCACAGACAGGGAGTTGAGCAGTAACTACTTGGTCAGCCTGAAGTCATACGTGTCAATTTAAAAAGGGAGGAGGGAAGCAGGTTTAACTGGATGAAAACCAGACATGGATCTGTCGTTATGGTAGACATAACTTTCATATCCAATACTATTTTCATCCGATATCTGATTTAGCAAATGGGACAGATTGCCAAGCAGTCTACCTTGGTGAAATCAAGGGAGGACATTCCTAAGGATGGTGGCACCAAATGAAGAATGTGCCCTAGATTGTAAATCCAGTTTATAATGAGACAAGTTTGGACTGTTGACCAATTTGCTGCAGCAGAAATGTCATCAATGGAACATCTGGAAAATGCTGTTTAACTGGATGCTGCTCTAGTAGAATGAGCTTTAGACCAATTGCAGAGCCAATGACAACTGAAATGCAAATTAACCATCTTCAAAGGGCAATTTTAGTGACAGCTTTTTCAAATTTTGGTTTTGAAAAGTCAACTGATCAGATTCTTAAATTGTTTCATTCTATGAAGATAGACTGAGTTTACTATGAACATCTAACATATTTAACACATTCACCCTTGTTTGACTATCTGGGAAAGAATGCTGGTAAATTTATGGACTGTTAAGTTGCTTCAGATGCTATTTTAGAAAGAAAGGGGACATTAGTTCTAGGAGAGACTCTGTCTTTGTGAAAAAAACATACAGGTTTGCATGAAAAGTGCCTGTAATTTATAAATCCAGAGTGACATACCTGCCACTAATAAAATTGCTTTCCAAGTCAGGAACTTAGATCTCCTGTAGCATAATGGCAATATTCCATGGAGGAACTGGATCCCTGATGGAAGGTTATAAAAGAAAGGTTTATCTCAAAAAAGTTTTAGAAATCTTTAAGGAAGCTATACATGAGTCAGTATAGCCTATGTGGAAGTTGGCATAGCTGCTATTTCAACTTTGATGGTGGAATAACTGGAACCTTTGTCAAAATGTTCATATAAACATTCTAAGGTGGACAGAATAGGTGCACAGAAGGGATTCAATCTTTTGGAAACAGTCCAGATAGAAGTCTATTTGTTATTAAAGATTTATTTTTGTGTCTGGCTCTTGAGAAGCTGGCATGATCTTGACAACTGTAGTGGGAAACCTGGTGTCTCTTGACTATAGGCAAAATTGGAGAAATCATGTGGTTAGTTTCCTGGACAACTGGTCTGGAGGAAGCAAACTGGATGGATGAGTTAGATCATCTGGATAATGATCCAACATCCATGAAGGATGTACTAGAAGAGGTCACAAGAAGGGGAACCATGTTTGTTGTGGCTAGAAGGGGGCAAACAGGATCACCCTAGCTTTGTACTTTCCAGATAAACTTGTTCATTAGAGATAGGGGAAGCACATAGGAGACATGGGCCAACTGTGGACCAGAGCATTCCTTGGTGACTGACCCTGTGGTGGGATCAGGCAAACTACATTTGTGGTTGAAATATCTGGCAAAGAAGTCACATCCAGGTTGGCCCCAGAGACATCAAGACTGCCACTGTTGGATTGAGGGTTTACTCATGAAGCATCAAGATAATCCTGCTCAATCTGTCCACAAACACTGGACGTACATGGCTAACAAAGTGGTGTGAAGATGTAGCCCATGGCAGCCTCTCAACACAGCAAGCAAGAAAGGGTTCCTCTCCTTGTTTGTTGATGTATCATGCCACTGTCAGTGCCTGTTTGTGTGGAAATCACACCCTTGGGGAGGAGATCCTGAGAGTCTCACATCTCCAGGAAACTGATATGAAGACTGGCCTCTATTATGGGTGACCATGCACCTGGGACCATCCTTCCCTTGAAATAACTCCCACCAAAGAAGGGAGGCATCTGTGATTACTACCACTACCAGCGAGTCCATATGAAAAGGGTGACCCTCTGTCACCAAATATGACTGAATCCACCCTGTAATGGACCATCTGCGGATCTGACTGAGCTGAATCTTTGCATGTAACAAATGTTCCAAGACCACTGTATTGCTAGGGTGCATTGGAATACCCTTATATGGTACCTGGGTAGTGGAACCATCAGCAACATGGATGCCATCAGACCCAAGAGGCATACGATCAGCATTGCTGGAGGCAAGTGATGATGAAGCATCCACATGACTGTTAGATGCAAAGATAAAATATTGATCTGAGGAAGGCTGGTGATCTGTAGGTTGGTACTGAGATGTCATCTTATGAATTCCATTTGCTGGGGTGGTGTCAGATGGCATTTGGGAAACTTTACTGTTATTCCTAAGTTCAGTAACAATTGGACCACAAGATTCAGCTGGTGCAGCAGCAGATGCTTGGACATAGTAGTTAGGGCTCAATTATACAGACATGGGAAAACTTGGATCCCTAGCACACAAAAGTGCGTTGTCACCACTGCCATTACCTTGAACACCATGGGGGCCTGCTATGAGACAAAGTCAGGGCTCTGAAATGGTAATGATGATTTCCCAGCTTGAAACACAGGAATCACCTGGAGTGCTTCTCTAGCTTCACATGACAGTAAGCATCCCGAAGATCTACTGAGCAAATACAATTGTCCTTCCTTAGTGGAGGCAACATGGACTGAATTACAACCATCTGGAATTTTATCTGTTTCATGAATTGATTCAGGTGACTGAGATCCAAAATTGGTCTGTCACCCATTTTCTTCAGCACAAAAGAACTTAAGTAGACTAAGTCTAACTGGTGTTGGGGGACAGGTTGGACAATTCTTTTTCTAGTAGTTTAGAAACTTAGTGCTGGTGGTTTTCCACTGACTGGGTGGAATATCAGAACATTCCTTTTTTTCTAAGGAGGAAGAAAAAATGGAGTTGAATCTTTAGCATTCACTAATCTATGGATGTGATGTCAATCTCACCTTCGCACTTGTGAGTCGGATCCTATGCACCAGATCCATCTCAGCCATTTCTCCAGCTCAAGGTCTTCAGCAAAGCTCATAGGCCTCATTCTTTACCCATAATTCAACCCTGCAATTACCCCAGATCTTGTTTGCCAAGCAGCAAAGAGGTTGACTAGCATAGCTCCGGGATTAGTACTTATTTTGTCTAGATTATTTAGTTTAAAAAATTATCTTTTTCCCTTCTACAAACAGCTAAATTTGTTTTTTATTTACTTCTTTACCCAGCTCTTTCCCTTACTTGACGTCCATTTTAGTTAGAGGGCATCTAAAGAACGTCCGTTTTTAGAGGATGTTCCTTTCTTCTTACTTCTTTTGTATACATAAAAAAATACTTAGTGGTAGTATATCTTTATAATTCTAATTTAGTGTGCACATGAAATTCATTAAAGTCAGAGGGCTTGCTGTATGAGACTGGGAGTGACCGCTTGTTTTTCTTTCACTCTCTCTTCTTTAGTCATATCACAGAAACAGGAAGTTAAGCCTTTGGGGTTCAAAAATGTGAAAAATGCAGTAAGAAGATGCCCCTCAGTGGTTCACACATCTTGTGTGTGTGTATTGTTTGGGACCTTTTCATCTGCAAGAGTCTAGTTACATTCACCACCATTTTAATCAGTAGGTGTTAATGGAATATAAAAAAATAAATTTACTTTGACAGGCCTTTTGAAGTTCCCTTTATCTGAGGCTATTTCTTCCAAATCTTCTGACAAACCTAAAAAAAGACGTTAATCAGAGCCAAGATCCTCATCGAAGCCAAAGCAGACGACTCTCTTAAGTTAATGGATCCAAAGGCTCCATCGGAGCAGACATCTCCCCCGGTTCCAAAATTCACTCAAAGTGTGAATTTCATGGGTGCTGACTGCTACAACAGAGCATAAACATAGGAGCCAATCTCCCTCTACTGAAAAGATTTCTTCTTGGTGCCCTTATCCACTACTTGCTAGATCTAGGTCACCTACCCTGTCCGCTAGGTCTACCAGTTTACCTGACGAAGACTTGGAATAGGTCGTAGAGAAGCTTTTGAAGACAGCTGCTTTGGCTAAACTACTGTTGTATCTGAACACAAAGGAATTGGGTCAAACCTCCTCTTCTGTTGCAGTTCCTCCTCCGGAGCTGGAAGATTCCAATATCCAGGTTGTGTCCGGTCCAGTTCCAGGTCCCACTCCTTCCTCAGAACAGATATCTATCCAGAATGTCTCTATGCATTTGGAGCAGGAGACCTCTAGGAGCTGACACTCCCCCATTGGGTCCAGAGACCTTTTGGATCTCACTGAAACAGACTATGCTGCTGGGGGCCTTGGCACAGTTGAGTTTAGCTCCTACCTCTGCTTCAAAGCTGCTCTGCTCTGGAGACTTATTTGGCTCAGACAACTTTGAGGCAATGAGTAGGGCTTTGACTACTTAGCAGTCTGAAACACAATCTAGTTTGGTTCTTTCAGGTGCCCTCTCCACAGGTCTGCAGAGACATTAGGGCTCAGGATGTACCTCAAGGTACTGGCCCTTCTTCTGAAACCTCTCCAAAGTATCCTACTGAAGAGGTCCCTCAGAAGAGGACATCTTGACTTCCCGGAGGAGTCTATCACATCTGACACTGAAATCAATGAAGTAGAAGGGTCCCCACGATCACCTCCTGAAGAGGTCTCCTTGGAGACATTCTAGATATCTTGAGAGAGGTGACTGGTAGTCCTCCCACCCCTTTGGCTGTGGAGTCGGTTTTCCTGAAGGCCTTTGTCTCTCACACATCAACTTCTTGGGCAGAGACTTCTTTTGACGAGCTTGTGAAATTAATCTCACAGAAGGTTTGGAGACCCTAGACACCATAGACCCTACTCCTAGGAGAACAAATAAGTATATTACTGCCCCAAAACAAAACATACAGTTGTGTACACTTACCATAAATGTAGATGTTAGAGTGTATTCACTGTTGCAGTCCTTACAAAATGGGTTATCCAGCTCCCGGTAGCCTACAGTCTGCCAGAATACCAAAGTCCTTGGTATATGATGCTGGCTGCCTTCGGTTCAAGCCTGATATCAGGACGTCAGGTACAAAGGAAGGCCACCAATGCCATTTCCTCAGTTTTTCTTGCCTTAACTGTCAGGAGCCCCAAAAAAAGGTTAGACAAGGAAAAGGAAAATCCAGTCTGTGCCCTAGGGAAAAAAAAGGGGATGGAAGGGGGGAAACCAGGACTGCAACAGTGAATACACTAACATCTACATTTATGTTCATCATGTTTCACTGTTGCAGTCCTTACAAAATGGGTTGATTCCCAAAGCCCAGGAAAAAAAACAAAAGGGAGGAGGAACACCCACTGATTAAGGGTTGGTAAGGATGCCTTGCAACACTGCAGTGGCAAAAACCAGCCCTGGACTTAGAAAACAAGGGTAAATTGTAATGTTTAGTGAAAGTGTGGACAGAAGTCCAGGTAGCTGCTTCCAGAATGTCCTTAGTAGGTACACCTCTTAAAAAAAGCTGCTGAGGTAGAGGTAGCTCTAGTAAAATGGGTCCTAATACTCTGAGGAGGAGCCTTGCCATGCTGTAACAAAAGTGGATACAATGAGCAATCCACTTAGAAATAGCTTTGCCCTGAGCTCCAGGAGCAAAACTGACCAACAACTGATCTGACTTTCGAAAAGGTTTAGTCCTGTCCAGGTAAAATCTAAGTTGTCTATGCACATCCAGGGAATGCAGTAACCTTTCTCCTCTATTCTGAGGATTAGGAAAGGTAGGCAGGCAGGTGGACAGATTGGTTAAGCATCTGGCTAGAAACCACCTTAGGCACAAAAAAGGGATTAGTTCAAAGAGAAACCCAATCCACATGGAAGGTGATAAAAGGCTCTACTGCTATTAAGGTCTGCAGCTCAAACACTCTTCTAGCTGAAGTAATGGCTAAGAGGCAGTTTTCCATGAGAGAAAAGTACAGTTTTGTACTTACCATAAATGTAGATGTTCAAGTGTTCACACTACTGCAGTCATTACACTTGGGTTGTCCTGCAGTCGGCCTGAGTTCCAAAGTCTTGGTCCGGCATCGGTTGCTGTCGCTTCTTCGATGTCAGTGTGCCATGGGTATATAAGATGTATCAGACGCCATTTTCTTCAGTTTTTCTTGCCCCAGATGTCAGGTGCCCCCAAGTAGGTAGATAATACATATTGCTAATCAAAAATATACAATAAAAACAATACCTTCAGTTACCAGCAAATACACCCCAAAGGTTGTATAGGATAGAATAGTATAGATAAGTCCAGCTAGTTCAGAGGGGATGGAGGGAGGGTAACCTGGACTACAGCAGTGTGAACACACTAACATCTACATTTATGGTAGGTACAAAACTGTACTATGTTCATCATGTTACACTGCTGCAGTCATTACACTTGGGTAGAATCCCAAAGCTGAGGTTGGGTGGCTGGTCTATAAAGAGTTAGAATTGGCTATGAGACCCTGCAGAACTGCAGTGGCAAATCCTGCTCTGGATTTAGAGTAAAGAGGCAGGTGGTAATGCTTGGTAAAGGTGTGCACTGAACTCCAAGTTGCAGCCTCCAAAATTTCCTTGGTAGGTACTCCTCTGAGAAAGGCTGTTGAAGTGGCTGTTGCCCTGGTGGAATGTGGCCTAATGTTACTTGGGGCTGATTTTCCATGCTGTGTGTAGCAGTACCGAATACAGTGTCCTATCCATTTGGATATAGTCTGCTTTGAGATCGCCTTGCCCTGTGATCCTGCAGCATATGCTACAAACAGTTGCTCAGTTTTCCTGAAAGCCTTTGTTTTGTCCAAGTAGAAGCATAGCTGCCTGTGTATGTCCAAAGAATGCAGAAATTTCTCCCCTTTATTCTGGGGGTTTGGATAAAAAGTTGGCAAATGGATGGTTTGGTTAACAGCCACACTAGATACCACCTTTGGCATAAAGGTAGGGTTTGTCCTTAAAGATACCCTGTCCTGATGAAAAATTATAAAAGGTTCCACTGCCATTAATGCCTGTAGCTCTGAGACTCTTCGTGCTGAAGTTACTGCCAGGAGCAGAGCTGTTTTCCATGATAAAAATTTTTAGATCGGCTGTATTGGCTGGCTCAAAAGGTGGTAGGGTCAGTTTTTCCAAAACGAAATTGAGGTCCCAAGTTGGTGTTTGTGCCCTCCAGGGCGGTCTTATGTTTTTAGCTCCTCTGAGGTACTGCTTTAGCAAGGGATGAGCGAATAGAGGAGGATCCGTGTTGTAATGTGCTGAAATGGCAGAGGTGTGGATCTTAATTGATGAGAAGGATAGGCCTCTGTCCAGCATCTCAGTTAAGTATTGTAAAATCTGAGGAATGTTTGGAACAAGAAGGTCAAGGCTTTGAGCCTGATTCCAGGCGCAGAATCTCTTTGATTTTTCTGAGTAAGCCTTCCTGATGCTATGCCTTCTGGCCTCCAAAATGACATCTATAACAGGTTTAGAGAGAGGTGTTGTCTGTTTGGCTAATGTATCTGCCATACAGCCAGGTTTAGGGTTTTGAGCTGACCGTGCAGGATCTGATTGTTTTGTGGAGTCAGAAGGTGTGGAATTTGAGGCAAAATCCATGGTGGGCCTTGAGCCAAGTTCCTTAAGATAGGGTACCAGTGCTGCCGTGGCCAGTCTGGAGCAATCAGGATCATCTGTGATTTTTCTTGTCTGGCTTTTAGGAGTACCTTTGAAAGGAGAGGCAGTGGCGGGAAGGCATAAACTTTTAGGTTTTTCCAGCTGAACAGAAGAGCATCCATTTCCATGCTTGTTTGTGATAAGTCCCTGTGCAGAATTTTTGTAGTTGGCAATTCAGTGGGGAGGCAAAAATATCTATGTCAGGGCATCCCCACTTTTGCGTTACCATGCTGAAGATTTGTGGATTCAATTTCCATTTGTGAGGGTCCATGATATTTCTGCTTAGATTGTCTGCCAGAGTATATTTCTTTCCTGGCAGGAATTGTGCATGCAGGTGAACTTGATACGTTAGAGCTGTGTTCTATAAGGTCATGGCTTGCCTGCATACGGGATAAGAATGAGTGCCCCCTTGCTTATGTACCACATCACTGTGGTGTTGTCTGTCTTTAGTAGTAATTGTCCTGGATGTAGAAGGTCCTTGAAAGCTGTTAGGGCATTTTAAACAGCCAACATCTCTTTTTTGATTGATGTGAAGATGCATCTGGTCTGTGGTCCACTTGCCCTGAATGCATTTTCCTGCCATGTGTGCTCCTCAGGTGTAATCTGAAGTATCTGTTGTTAGAGTTTGCCTGGCTGTGGGTTGGGTAAAAGGCTGACCCGTGTTTAGGTGACATGCCTGTGCCCACCATCAAAACTCCTGCTGTAGGCAGGGAATCCTTGGTATTACTGCTTCTAAACTGTGAGTGCGTTGAGTCCAAACACTTTTCAGGTACCATTGTAATTTCCTCATATGTGGTCTGGCATATGGTATTAGTAGTATGCAGGATGCCATGAATCCCAGGGCCTGCAGAATTTTTCTTGCAGGGAGATGGGACTTTCTTGCCAGCAATTGAAAACATTGAGTTAGTTGAACTTGTTTGTCTGGCATGAGGTAAGCCATCTGGGCCGTTGTATTTAAGCTGGCACCCAGGAAGAATCTGTTGCGAGGGCACTAGTTTTGACTTTTCGTTTACTGTGTACCCTAGAGAAATTAGAAACCTTTTTACAAATGCCATATGCTGTAGAAGAATGTCCTTTGTCTCTGCTTGAATGAAGCAATCGTCCAGATATGGATATATTTGAATTCCTTTTTGTCTGCAAAATGCAATTACTGGTGCCAGGCACTTTGTGAAGACCCTGGGGGCAGTAGATAAGCCAAAGGGCAGTGCAGAGAATTGGTAGTGCATTGAACCAGCTTTGAATCTGAGGTATCTTCTGCAATTTTGTCTGATAGGGACATGCAGGTATGCCTCTGAGGTCCAGAGTAACAAGCCAAGCCTTCTTGCCCAGCATGGGTAGAAGCTACTGTAATGTCAACATTTTGAATTTCAGAATATCCAGGTAAGTATTCAGAATTGAAAGGTCTAGTATGGGCCTCCAGGCCTTGTCCTTTCTGGGGACCAGGAAGAGTCTTGAGTAAAATCCTTGTCCTTGTTCCTGTTGTGGTACTTTTTGAATAGCTCTCATGTCCATGAGGGCTGAAATTTGTTTTTGTGCCTCTGCCCATTGATTTTGTGGCAGGTCTGGCATTCCTTTTAGCCTTGGTAAAGTATGAAAGTGGAATCTGTAACCTTGAGACACAATATTCAGGACCCATTTGTCTTGGGTGATTGTTTGCCAGTTTTGAGGAAAAAGTGCTAGTTTTCCCCCTAAGGGGGCTTCCAAAAGGGACGTGCTTGGCGTACGAAGGGGAAAGTCATTGTGACTGTTTCCTGTAAGGTTGAGACTTGTCCTCACCACCTTTTGGGGTTGAGGTGCTCCACTGTCATCTGTTTGAGCCTGGGGGTTGAGATCTGCCTCTTGGGCATCTGTATCTGCCTTGCTGTGGCCTGACACTGGAAAGGACCAATTCTCTGTTGGCCAATTTCTGCTAAACCGAGGTGGCTGTACCTGTAAGAAATCCTTGACCGTTTGCATAGATTTAGCTTTATCCTCTATTTTCTTCAACACTTCTTCTGCCTTAACACCAAACAAAGTATCATGCTGTAAAGGAGCATCCAATAATTTTGCCTTAATATGATCAAGTAAACTTTGTTCTTTTAACCAAGCATGTCTTCGAATCACAGAACCTGTAACTGCGGCTCTACAAGAGGCCTCTAAAGAATCAAAACCACATTGCAGAGTATGTTTTTCCACCTGTTCAACTGCATGCAATAAATCCTGCATTTCTTTACAATCAGGAGCTTCTGTGCTTGCAAGCATTTTCTGTTTTAACTGAGCCATTAAATATTGTTGGTACTTAAGCATGTGAAACTGGCAATGTAAAGCTCTTACTGCTAAAGTTACAGAAGTGTATACTTTCTTCCCCCATCTATCCAAAGCTCTGGAATCTGTCAGAAGGTACTGGATTTTTTGCAATGGAAGCCTTAACCCCTTTTGGACCCTGGGAAATAGTTTCTGGATCAGCAGAAGGGTTTTTTTAAAGAAACTTGTGAGAGTCAGGGACTCTATAATACCTATCTGGCTTGGCTGGAGCAGGGGGCAAAGGATCAGGAGATAAACTGGATTCAGAGAACACATCATCCACAATATCTAGCACAGGCGGAATAGCCAGGGGCCTGTGTTGAGGCAATAACAGGAAATCCCTGAGCCTTTTCTTGGATTCTGAGTAATCCTGGCTTTCCCAATGGAAATGCTCCCTCATGGTATGTAAAGTTTCCCCAAAAGAATAATCCTCAGGAGGAGAGGCTGAAGGGATAGATTCTTCAGCATCAGAGTCCTCATAGGGGGATAGAGAGTATCCCTGGTCTGAAGAAGAAGAGGAAATGGAAACCTGATCAGAGAAGTCATAGTCTGTATCCTGCCTAGGCCTTTTCTCAGGAGGGGGATGGGAACCCCTGATTAGAGTAATGAGGTCTTCGGCCATTTTAAGCATCTGTTTCTTAGGCATGGAGGACTGTCCAGGAGAATGCTGTACTTGTTTCTTTGTCTTTAATGGTACCTTTGTCTTGGCTGTTTTAATGGTAAGTTGTGAAGGTCTGAAAACACTCAGAAGCCGATGCCTGCTCAGCGGCTCCAGACCCATCTGATGGAGGCCCAATACCTTGAGTTTCCAGAGGCCTAGATGTCTCCATGTGGGAGTCGGAAGCGGCCTGTGACTCTGAGGTAGCGGGTGTCAGGGACTGTGAAAGTGCCTCACCGAGAACCAGCGACTGGCCTAGAAGATGTTTCATCGGTTTTGGACCTCGGATGCCTGTCTTTGCGTTTTTTCGGTATTGAGGTCATCGGCTGATCCGACGGCATCATATAATTGAACCTTCGGCCAAAGTAGTGCAAAGCAAAATCAAAACATCTTTTTATAGTGCGTTTGTTAAACCTAGCACAAAACCGACAACTAGTGACGTCGTGATCAGGGCCTAGGCATGGAATACAGTAAGAGTGGAAGTCCTTATGAGGTATTTGCTTCCCACAAGAAATACAATTAACTTTTTCTGACATCGGTCTGAGGCAGGAAAAAAGTTTCCCCAACGGGGTACTTAGCTTTATTGAAGACTTCGGATCTGAAATTAGACTTCGAAAATCTCAGCAGTCGGCCGACTGGCACTTGCGAACTGCTTCGGGCACCGTGTGGCAAGAAAGACTGGAGAAAATGGCGTCAGATGCATCTTGTATACCCCTGGCGCACTGACGTCAGGGAAAAAGCGACAGCAACCAATGCCATACCAAGACTTTGGAACTCAGGCAGACTGCGGGGCCGCCTGACGGCAGGATAACCCAAGTGTAATGACTGCAGCAGTGTAACACTAACATCTTCAAATCTGCTGAGGCAGCGTGTTCAAAGGGAGGCAGAGTAAGTTTCTCAAGTACAAAATTAAGATCCCATGCAGGAGTAGGTGCCCTTCTGAGAGGCTTTAAATTGCTAGCTCCTCTGAGGAACTGTTGCATCAGGGGATGAGAGAAAATGGGTTGCTCAAGGAACAATGCGCAGAAATAGCTGAACATGAATCTTAACAGAAGAAAAGGAAAGTCCACCATTAAGCAAGCCTGCCAGATAGTCGAGAATAAGAGGAAGAGAAGGGTCTTCCCCCCTCTAGTCTGCATCCAAATGGAGAATCTTTTCCACTTATCTGTGTAAGATTTCCTAGTGCTAGGTCTCCTGGCCTCAAGAAGGACCTCAACTATCTGTTGGGAAAGGTTTAAATTATGAGCCAGGTTGCCAAATGCAGAGTCTGAAGATGAAAACGCAGAATTTTTCCCTCCTCCTGGACCAAGAGATTTGGTATCAAGGGAAGATACCAAGGCTGAGACTGGGAGAGACTGCGAAGTAGTGGACAACAATGTTGCCTGGGCAAGTCTGGAGCTATGAGGATGGCCGTTGGTTTTTCATCCCTTATCTTAACAGCACTCTGGGAAGAATGGGCAGAGGAAGGAATGCATAGATCGAAAGCCGTGTCCAGGGGAAGGACAGAACATCCACTTTCCAATCTTTGTCGTGATGATCCTTTTTGCAAAAGGTTGGAAGAAGGTGGATAGTTGGAGATGAGAAGAGATCCACCTGGGGAGTGCCCCAACGCTGAATGATTTGATAGAAGATGGTCTTGTTTAGTTGCCACTTGAGGATCCAGGACCTGCCTGCTCAACCGGTCTGCCAATATGTTGAGCCTTCCTGGAAGAAACTGAGCTATCAGATGAATGCCCATTGAAGCTGCTATGGACCAACGTATCATGCTTTGTCTGCACAGGTGTTGAGAGTGTGTCCCTCCCTGCTTGTTGATGTACCACATGATTGTGGTGTTGTCTATCCTGACTAAAGTACCAGGTGAGAGAAAATACTTGAAAGCCACCAATTCCTTCAGATTTATGTGCAAATTAACCGGTTGATAATTTCAAGTCCCCTGAATGCATCTGCCCTCTAGATGAGCTCCCCAAGTAGTCTGAGACATCTGTGATGAGAGTCCGGCTGGCAGGAGGTGGACAGAAAGGCAGGCCTTTGTTCTGTGCACAGGCCATCGCCAGCAGGGAATCCGAGGAAGAAGCAAGTCTAAATCCGGAGTGTGTTGACACCAAAGGTTTTTGGAGGTACCATTGAATTTTCCTCATATGCAGTCTTGCATATAGAATCATCAGAATACATGAAGCCATGAATCCCAGGGCTTGCAGGAATTGCCTTGCAGAGAGCTGGGTCATGATTGCCAAATTCTTGAAGTAATTTGAAAGATCCATTTGTTTCTCGAGGGAGGGATACCATCTGGGTAGCCATGTTCAGACTCACTCCCAGGAATACAGTCTCCCTCCTGGTGGGTACCAATTTTGACTTTTTTTGTTGATCGTGTAGCCCAAAGAGGTGATAAGGTTTTTTTTTTTTTTTTTTTTTTTTTTTTTTTTTACAAAGTCCAAATCCTGTAGAAGTTGCTCTGGAGAGTTTGCCTGAACAAGACACTCGTCTAAGTAAGGGTAAATTGGAATGTTTCTTTGTCTGCAAAAAGCAATGACTGGAGCCAGGCATTTTTTAAAAACTCTGGGAGCAGTAGATAAGCCCAAGGGCAGTGCAGAGAACTGGAAGCGCCTGTTCCCTGCCCTGAAGCAAAGGAACTGCCTGCAGCTTTCCCGTATTGAGATGTGCAGATAAGCTTCTTTGAGATCCAAAGTCACCACCCAGGAATCCTTTGGCCAGCATTGGTAGCAACTGCTGAAGAGTGAGCATTTTGAACCTGGGAATCACCAGAAAAGTGTTTAGAATGGACAAATCCAGAATAGGGTGCCAGGTGCCCCCTTTTCTTGGAACCAGGAAAAGTCTTGAGTAGAAACCCTGGCCTATCTGTAGTATAGGAACTGGCTCTATTGCTCCCCAACTGGCTCTATTGCTCCCAGGTTTAGCAAAGAAGAAACTTGTTTTTCTGCTTCTGCCCTTTGAAGAGAGGGGATATCTGGGTATTCTTGGGGAACTGGGAAGGTGTGAAGAGAGAACTTGTGGCATTGGGATACTATTTTGAGCACCCATATGTCGTCTGTGATGGTGTACCAGACATCTACAAAAATGGCTAACCTTCCCCCCCCAACGGAAACCCTGGACCCAGAGAGGAAAGCTGGAGTTATTGGGAATGCTTGCTTTGGGAAGTTTGCTTAGAACTCCCCAATTTTGAAGAGGAAGACTGCCAGTGTTTAGCCTTTTGAGAGGTGGAAGTCTGTCCCCTAAAATACCTGTAACCCATAGGCCTAGTGCAACCCTGTTTTCTAGGGTCAAGAAAAGTCCAATTCTTAGAAGGGTAATGCCTACTAAAACAAGGAGGCTGAATTTGCAGAAAATCCTTAACTGTTTGCATAGATTTGGCCTTATCCTCCAACTTTTTCAACACCTCTTCTGCTTTGCTACCAGAAAGATTGTCCTTGTGCAAAGGTACATCCAGTAATTTAGATATGACAGATTCAGAAAGAGGCTGTTCCCTGAGCCAAACATATCTTCTAATAACAGAACCAAGGGCTGCTACCCTGTAAGAAGCCTCCAAAGTGTCAAAACCACACTGTAGAGAATGTTTAGTGACAACAGTGGCAGAATTCAATAAATCTTGCATGTACTTACTCTCCATCAGGGAAAGAACACCAGCAATTTTAGTCTTAATGGCCTTCAAAGTATGCAGCTGATACTTAAGCTCATGAAAGAAATTAACAGACCTAACAGCCAAGGTGGAAGTAGTATAAACCTTTTTACCCCACCTATCCAAGGCCCCATCTTCCCTGTCAGAAGGAATAGGATTTTTAGCAACCGTGGCTTTAACACACCTTTAGGGCCCTGAGAAATAATCTCCGGATCTGCAGTAGGATACTTAAAAAGGAACTGATGAGAATCAGGAACTCCAATACCAGTCAGGCTTTCTGGGAGCAAGAGGAACAGAATTAGGGGAGAGAGTATTTTCCATGAAAACATCATCAATAACTTCCAAAACCGGAGGGATAGCCAAAGGCTTATGCTGTGGCAAATCCAAGAAATCCCTAATCCATTTCTTAGACTGAAGGTAGTCCTGAATTTTCCATTTGAAATGCTCCCTAAGAGTATTCAGAGCATCTCCAAAAGAAAAATCTTCTGGAGGAGAGGCAGAAAGGATGGTGTCTTCTGCATCAGAATCCTCAAACCCAGAAAAAAGCTAAGAGTTTCCCTCATCAGCAGAGGTGCTGGAAACCTCAGAGTCCGAGGCAGACAAAACTTCTGGGGACAATTTCCTAGCCTTCTTAGAAGGAGGTGGTTGAGGGCCCCTGATAAGGGTCAAGAGATCACTAGCCATCTTAATCATCTGAGACAGAGGCATTTGAGGGGAGGCCAGTGCCTGCTTTGTAGTAGAATTTTGGCTGGAAGGCCTGCTAGAAAGCCAGAGGGACGTCTGAACAGAGGTAGTCGGTTGGAATCTGGTATCTGGTCAGAAAAGAGGCCTCAGAAGCTGGCACCTGCTTATCAGCTCCAGAACCATCAGAGACAATGAATGGCGGAGGGTCTGAAGGGAAGTGGAAGCCTGCAGTATGGAGGACTCAGAAAAGGTCTCCGCAGACACCTGCTGCTGAACATCCACGGACTGCAGGGGCAATGAAAGCGCCTCACTGACTACCGTTGGGCCAACAACCAAATTAACAGGGACATAGTCTGTTAATTTGACCCTAAGCCTGTCGTGGTCCTTATCCTTGGCGCTTCTTAGGAACATCTGAAGTCGGGAGACCAGAAGACACCATACCAATGAACTTAGGCCAAACTCCGAAATGCTTAAACAAGATCCTAGCTCTACGGCGAATGCTACACGGGTTGAAAGAAGCGCAGAGAACACAATTAGGGACGCCGTGCTCAAAACTCAAACACGTGATACAATAGGAATGAAAATCACGATGCAGAATCTGTTTTCCACAGGCAAGACAGTAATTAACTTTCTCTGACATTCGTTAAAGCAAGAAAAGAGGGTCCCCATGGGGTACTTATC
This sequence comes from Protopterus annectens, assembly GCF_019279795.1. Classification (NCBI taxonomy): domain Eukaryota; kingdom Metazoa; phylum Chordata; order Ceratodontiformes; family Protopteridae; genus Protopterus; species Protopterus annectens. The sequence goes on from NC_056750.1 coordinate 333,239,569, forward strand.
TGAGGATGACTTCAACTAAACAGTCTGAATACAATAAGAAGGTACTCAGCCAACCAGCACTCATGAAAAATGTTTCTGCTTCATGCTCCGTGGCAAGAAAGACTGAGGAAATGGCATCAATGGCCTTCCTTTGTGCCTGATGTCAGGCTTGAACCGAAGGCAGCCAACATCATATACCAAGGACTTTGGTATTCTGGCCGAAAGTGGGCTACCAGGAGCTGGATAACCCATTTTGTAAGGACTGCAATAGTGAAACATGAACATGTTTAACTAAGGGTGTAGGGGTTGATGTCATGGTCATGGAGGCAGACATGAAGAAGCAACTCTCTGAAACAAGTTCCTCTATCCATCTTCCTAACAAGGACTCTAGGACTATGGATAGGTATAGGAAGTGTGTGTTCTCATCAGCGACCTTTGTCTTGCAGTCTCTGAATTATCTCACTCACTTCACTAGACTGCAGAGGGACCGGATTAAAAAATTACCAGACTCCCTCCAAGGGGCTGTAGCTGATGTGGTGGCAAATAATGCTCAGCTTGCCACCCTGAATTCATTTAACTTGTCCATGAGACTCATTTCTTATGCAGCAGATGGAATGAGTAGGGCAGCAGGCTCAGGTATCTCTTTTAGGAGGCAGGCCTGGCTGCGCCTTTGTGATTTCACAGAGCCCTTCAAGTCTTCCTGCATTAATGTTCCATTTGACTGCTCCTCCATTTTTGGGCCGAAAGTGAAGGAAACACTCACCAGGTATGAACAAGAGGGAAAGACCTTGTCTGCTGTTGCAGTGAGTTTTTCCACTCTTACCAGACCCTTTCCCAAAGGTCAAAAAGGTAGTGGAAAAATGTGGTTCAGAAAATTTCAAAGGTCTTACCAAGACACACAAGGTGAAGGTTCTCCCAGAGGCAGAGGGGGGAACAATAATGGAAGACACCACTCCCGTGGAAGAGGAGGCCCACAAAACCAGGGCTCTAGAGAATCATTCTTTGGGAGACGTTTTCAGTGGTCCTGAATGAGTGCCCTATTATTCACCTCTGGAGGCAGTCAGGGGTCAATTGTCTCTATACCAAGAAACCTGGTTAAAGATAAATGACAAATGGGTGCAGGATATATCATTCCCTTCTCCTTTCCTATCCCCCATAAACAAAGCAGTTCCAGATGTTCCACCCAGTCAAAAGGAACAAGCAACAATACAAATCCAAAAGTTGCTAAGAAGGCGCGTCATCCAAAAAGTCCCCACAGACCAGAGAGTATCCAGAACTTACTCAAGATTATTTTTAGTTCCGGAGAGGGGTCTGGTGACCCATTTCGAATCTCAGCAATCTAAACAAATCAGTAAAAAAAAAAGACCAATTTCCAGATGGTGACACTGCAGTTGACACTTCCACTTCTGAAAAAAGACAACTGGATGTGCTCTACAGACCTTTAGGGTGCATACTACCAAATTTAAATGGACAGGTGGGGTCTAGGAAGTTCTTGCACTTCCTGCTGGGAGCCATCCCCTTTCAGTTTCGAGCTCTGACCTTTGGTCTCACTACAGCACCCAGCGTGTTCACCAAATGTATGGCAGTAGTAGCAGCTTACTTGAGATGCAAAGGATTCTGTGCATTTCCACACCTGGATGACTGGCTCATAACCTCCCCAACCAGGCATCATTTACTCCAATCAAAGAATTATGTCCTTCAACTCTGTTACTGTCTGGGCATTACTGTGAATTACAAAAGAAATCTGTGCTAGAGCCATCTCAAAGCTTACTGTTAAAAGGAACAGAGAAACACTACCACTCACATTGCAAGACTTTCACAGAAGAGTAGATGACCTCTGTCATTTTGTCAAAATACTAAAAGTCAAAAGCCACCACAAAACTAGTTCTGCAGGTCCTAGAGAAAATGGCTGCATTGATCTTACCAATTCTGTTAGCTCGCCCTCACATGAGGGTTCTCCAGTGGCTGCTTTTTGCACAGTGGTAATTCTTGGAACTTCCTATATCCCAACAAGATTATGATAACCAATGCCTGCAGAAAAGATCTCCAATGGTGGATTCATTCAACTTTAGTGCCTCTGGGCTATCTGTTCATTCCTCCTCAACCTCTGGCCATGGTGACCACGGATGATTCCCAGATAAGGGAGGGGCATTTTCCTGGAAGACGGTTCAAGGCATCTGACAAGAACACAATGCTCATCTGCATAAACGTGTCCTAGTGACTAGGGCAGTGCTTTTAGTGCTGCAAGCATTCCAGGACATACTGCCTCTGGGAACGATAGCAATTCAGTCTGACAATATGTCCATAGTGTGGTATATAAACAAACCGGGGGGAACTAGGTTGTACAGACATTCTCGAGAAGCTCTCAGCGTCTGCTGTTGGGCAACAGCCTCTAACCGCTTTCTCACAGCAATGCACATCCCCGGGAAATCCAACTTCATTGCGGACAATTTGAGCAGAGCCACTCTAAGGCCACATAAGTGGCCCCTCAATCAGAAAGTTACGGGAGTGATCTTCCAGAAATGGGGCTAGCCTTGCTGCGACCTCTTTGCAACACCTAACAATGCCAAATGCAGCAACTACTTTGTCCTGGTACCTCCTACAAGGGAGTCACCAAGGGATGCACTCGTTCATGACTGGGACTTCTTTACATCCCCCCAATTCCACTAATCCCAAAGTTTCTGCAGAAAGCGAGTCTGTTGGAGACCACTATTATCCTAATTGTTCCCTATTGGCCTCGTCAATCTGGTTCCTTTTTCTTCAGCCTCATCTTCGTGATGAACCCTGGATTCTGGACCCAGTTCCAGACCTTCAGACACATCCATCAGGGATTGTTTATCCCAGCCTAGACATCCTAAAATTGACAACTTGGCTGCTCCGGTTCCTCCAATTGCCAGGTTTTCATCCCTCTCCTCCCCAGTCAAGCATATTACATTGTCATCTTATAAAACATCTACTCAAAAACTTTACAAATGCAGGAGGTTTGCTGTATGGGTAAACAGTAATAGAACAGATCCTTTTACAGCACTAGTTCGCTCTATTTTACAATTTCTATTGGAGATTTTCATTGGTGGAGCAGAGGCAGCTACAGTTAAAGGTCAACTAGCTGCAATTTCTAATTTTCATATAGGAGAAAATGATCATCCTATCATGTCACACAGACTTTGCAAAGCATTTTTGAAGGACACTTATGTTAAGACCTTTATATAAGCATCCATCTCCCCCTTGGGATCTCAATTTCATCTTATTTTCCCCTTTTGAACCTTCAGCTACATGTGACTTAAAATGTCTTTCCTAGAAAACACTTTTTGGTGCTTTTCCTTCAGCCAGAAGAGTATCCAAGTTGCAGGCCCTGTCCACAAAGCTTCCATATCCAGTCTTTCACAGAGTTTCATTACGCACTAACCCATCCTTTCTAACCAAGGTTGTGATGGAGAATACCCTTAACCAATCTATAGACCTTCTAGTTTTCTTTCCCAACTTCCAAAGTAAAGGAGAGTATTCCTTGCATCTCTTAGATGTTCAAAGACAGTTACGTTTCTATTTACATAGAACTTCGGAAATAAGAAAAATCAGATCAGCTCTGTCTCTTATTCTGATTCAAGAGAAGGTCAACCAGTTTCAAGTCACTTTATCTAGATGGCGAACATTATGCATATCTTACATTTATAATTCAGAGTTCTCCCAAAGGTAGTTAAAGCTCATTCCACTAGATCTGTGGCTACCTCTGCAGCTTTTCAGGCTAGATTACCACTGGATCATATCTGTGCTGCAGTTACTTCGGCAGACTCATACCTTTATTACTCATTACAAAGTGGATTTGGCCTCTAGGAGTACAGCCTCCTTCGATTCTGTGGTTCTGAAAAATATTCTCCCATGAGCCACCAGAGAGTTAGTTACTTGGGACGTGGTCCCACCAGTGAGAATAAAGGCAAGATTGACATCACAAGAAGTTATGTTCTTACAATAATGTTCCATGTGTGTTGTCCATCTTGTCATCTATCTCACAACCCTCCCTCCTTGCACCCTGCCTTTATTCCTGGTTGACTGAAAAACACAATCAGACATAAGCAGGACCATACAGCTTCACAGAATATACCTTCTCAGCCTGATACCAATTCTTGGTTGTATGTATAGGTATAGATATACACTCAGATACCTACATGCTGATACCACACAAGTTCTTCTTCCATGTGCTGCTGGGGACAAACTAAATCTGAAGTAATTATGGGGTTGAATTATGGGTAAAGAATGAGGCCCTCGAGCTGGAGAAATGGCAGAGATAGATCCAACCCATAAGTGAGAATAAAGGATGAGATGGACAACACACATGGAACATTATGGTAAGAACATAACTTCTTTTTGTTTGCCAGGCTAGTGAGTGCAACAAATGCCCCCCCCCCCACACTGCTGCAGTTGGGTAATCATTCAGGGGAACAGAGAGCCTTCTCTGAAAAAGGAACATAGAAGCCCTGGTTGTCCAATCCGCCCCTGCCTCTATGGCAACTTCCATTTTAACTACCTCTGCCGCGAGGTCATCTATCCACAGGAAAGTCATAGTAAGAACTCTGATTTTCAGAACCACATTCTTTCCCATCCTCCGATTCCTAGAAAAGGACTTTTGAAGAGTGGAAAAACAGATTCCCACTGCAGAGAGAGTCTTGACATCCTGGAGTCTCCTGGTAAGTGCATCCTTAACTTTGGGTCTAAAAAGGTGTGGACCCAACATAAGGGGCATTTACAAAGGATCTCAAAGCTTTTTAAGATGCATCCACGTGTGATATTGCATGGTGATGCTGATGCCTATGCCTACCACCCTGGCAGTGCCATCAACTGCACTGGAGAGCAGTCATATAGGTATGTTGGAAGTTAAGACTGTAAGGTAAAATAGCTAGGAAGCCACAGTCTTTTGAACATCTGCAGGGAAGATACCGGAAAGAGATTTGGAGAGTTCTTTAATCAAATCCCTCTGGAACCTAACATAAGCCAAATAATTCGGCTGAGAGCAAAAGTCACCTGAGGCATAAGCACATTTCCCAAACCCGTCCATCATCCTAGATTCCCTTGTTGGGTGGGGGAACTTTCCTCAGATGATTCCTTTTTCATGGCTGCTGCTACCACCATAGCATGAACAGAGTGATCTTTGTTCCAATGTTTTCCATCTTTCAGAGCTGCCAACATTTTGTCTGTTTTCTTGGGAATGGGCTCCATTATGTTGGGGTCCTTCCATGCCCACTGAGTCATAAATCTGAGAAGGGGTTAAGGGGTGGTACTACCCAGGACAATTCTGGGCCAGAACCAAAAGCTTCTAAGTACACTGACTCTTCAGGGGAGGGATCTTGGGTAGGCCACCCCCCTAACTGCTTCATCAATTCAAGGATTTCACCAAAGGTGATGTCTTCAGAGTGGAGCAGTGGGACCCTTCACCTTCATCCAAATCAGTATCTTCTGTGAAGGGCTCTGGAGAAGAGTCCATGTTCTTCTACTATCACATCTGTTTCTTGTGGACCATTTCTTGTAGGGAATCAGAAGAATCAGACTTGGGGCTAAAGTAGCACTGAATTGCGGAAGCTCATGGTTCCGACTGTCTCTATCCAGCAGGATAATGGAAATAACATAGCACAGAATTGCAGAAGCTCATTGTTCTGGCTACCCCTGTCCAGCAGGACAATAAGAATAACAGCCAGAATCCTGTTGGGGGTTTAGGTGGAGCTGAACTGGCTGGAGGAGCTTTGTCCTTAAGCACTGTTAAGACCTAGTGAAAAGCCTTGAAGGCCAAGTTCAAAATTGGCTCCAAAAACCTACCCCTTCCAATGACAACAGGGACCCCTCAGCACCAATGAACCTAAACCTTGGAAGCAGATCTCAGATTTGAGCCGTCGAGATCAGAGGCTCTAAGAGATGGGGATGATTCTGGCAGTCTCAGTGTTGACCCCTCCCCTCAAACCCCAGTACCAACTCTTCACCTCTGATTTTCTCCCTGATCTGAATACATCAGAGATGAGAGGGATAGAGATGCTGTTGGGGTCAAAATAACCAAGACTACTGACCCTGATGAAGGTGCCTCAGTGCAGAAAGGAACCCGTGTGACCCAACTCCAATGTAGAACGTACAATTACCAGACAAAAGTTTTATTTATTTTTATTTAACATTTGTTGACCGGGAAAGTCAGACTAGGTTCCACAGATCCTGTTTTCAGTGGAGGCCCGGGGAGAAATGCTCCAGAAGCATGTCTTTTAGAATGTGGGAGGAAACCAGAGTACCCTGAGGAAACCCACGCGAATGCAGGGACAACATGCAAACTCCACACAGAAGGCACTCCAGCTGAGAATCGAACCAGAGAACCTCTTGCTGTGAGGCGACAGCATTAACTGCTGCACCACTGCGTCGCCCAAAAGAGTAGGTTGGACCAGTACTCTGTACATTCTTGGTCAATGATACTGAAAGCACCTCCAAGCTGGATCAGAGTCTTGAGAAACTTCCTCATCATCGTGCGTGGTAAGGCTTTGGGGAGGAAGAGGCCAAAAAAATGGTCTAGAGTATCTCCTTTCTTGAGGAATTGGAGAATGAAGCCGCTGTCAATGATTCTAACAGTCCACAACAAAAAGTCTAATGCAATATGCTGCAACGATACAAGGGAAATGGATACTTATCAGTTTGTTTTTGCAGTCTATTGTGCACCACGGTAAGTAACAAATATTAAGATTTTTGGCTAAACAATCCAAAAGACCAAACAAACTGTAAAACAAAGGAATATGGCCAAGCAAGCTGTAAGCAAGTTGAAAAAAAACTAATTGTGAGCGCTTTCGTCAGAGCTAGTGCTCTGACTTCTTCAGACAATCCAAACCTAAACTCCTTTAAATACATGTCATGTGTCAATTAATCAATTAAGTTACATAATCAGTAAATATCCTTGTTGACAATAAGTAGTTAACCAGTCATTTAAATACAACATAAAATACATTAAAAATAAAAAATGAAAAATAAAATTATAAATATTTAAACATATTGTAAGATGTTGAAACATATTAAAAATAGAAGTATGGAAATCTAAAATATATATGTTATACTATTCAAAACGCATTACAATTTAAATTGTATACCAGTATGTTAAAGGTAGAAACCGAAAGAACAACCTACCCTATTTAGAAACAATCCTTTTATATATATATATATATATATATATATAAATAAATAAAAAAACACAATCCATTTCGTATCCTTGTTAAAGTGCATGCTGAACTAAAAACACAGTTTTAATGAATACATAAGCAAACTGACAATACTTTATGAACATCTAAAGTAAAAACCAATGCGAGCTAAGTAACCAGGATTATAAATAAGTGAATGAATCAGCTATTATATATGGGCTATAATATATGACCATACTCTGTTCTAATAGATACAGACATAATAGTAACCTTAAGTTATCTATTAAGTGCCTTAAGCTTCAGGATACATTTCATAGACACATTCATTTAAACCTGGTGGAATGTATGCAGAAGTGCGAATTTGCCACATTAACTCTTTTTCCTCCAACTTTAGTTCAAGGACTACCCCTCATGTCATACACTACTTGTCCTAAAACAGAAAACTGGAAACTATGTGTAGGATTTTCCATAACGTGTTTCACTACAGCATTCATGGCTACTTTTTTCCTTATACTATATTGGTGTTCATGAATTCATTGTTTAATCTTTCGTTTTTTCCAATATAGTATGCACTACATAATTTGCATACAGCCATGTAAACAACTCCTTTTGAATTGCAATTAAACTTGTCTCTGATAACATAATTCCTGTCTTTGATGTTCAATTTGTTACCTATTTCAATATGTCTACACTGTGTGAAACAGCTGCATATACTCATCCCAGTATTAATTTTATATTTTTTCTGCCTTTCCAATAAACTTTTAATGTTGGGTCCCCTTCTATAAATTACCCGTGGGCCAGCACCCAATGTTTTGTTGAGATTACTATCTTCAAGTATTATTGCCCAATTTTTGATTATATCTTTAATATACCTAGCATTCATTGAGTATGTTTTTAAAAAACTGCTACCTAGCTTATGCCCTGAATCTTTACTTCCACTATTAGTTTGAACAAAGTTATCATATTGTGTTTCATCATATCCTTTCAGGAGAATTGGTTTAAAATAACCTGATTCCCTCTTAAAATTAACTTCATGAAAAATAGGTTTGAGAAAGTTTTCCAGATACCCTCTCTGCAGAAACAGACCTACCTCGCATTCAACTTTATAATCGCTGTCAACAGCCATCTTGGTGGATCTACTTGGCCCTTGACAACCACTTTTTTCTGGTGATACGGATGACTACTTGTAAAATGCAAAAATGCATTTGAATAGGTGGGCTTGCAATATATTGTACTTTTATACCTGTTAACTACATCTTTGGTTAAACTGACATCCAAAAAATTAATATACTCCAATCCTGTTTGGAAAGTAAATTCCAAAAAATCTGTCATCTGTGTCATGGTTTCAATAAAAAACTTAATGTTGGCTACATCCCCTTTCCAAATAAAACATCATCTTGGTATCTTGTATACCAAGTGACAAAATTCTGAAAATAGGGGGTTATTAAATAACAGCGTCCTCTCCCAATACGCCATGACACAATTCGCAAAACTATCACCACAGGGTGAGCCCATGGCAACCCGTTTTTTTGTAGATAAAAATCACCATTAAAGTACATATAATTGTTAGCTAGAACTAATTCAAGAAGAGTTTCTATTATGTAAATCTCACAGACATGCATGCCCTTCATGTTCAGGAATTCTCGAACCCATTCAACTCCTAATTTCTGAGGAATTACTGTGTGTAGATCTTTTATGTCGACAGTAAGAAAGATGTTATGAAAAAATTAACATTTTGCAACATTTGTTCTTGGAAGGTAGCACTGACTTGGAAACGCATCATTTGTCAATGGTGACCCCAAAAATTCCAGTTATGTTTGGGTCCCCAAAAATCCATAAAAACATCAGTAACTCCCCCTTTTAGACCTATAGTTGACAGGCGGGGGTCAATAACTTATGCTAGTGCTACGTACGTAGACTAAACAGAAACCCTTGATCAACAATGAACCACAAATTTGTCGCGATCCATGGAGTTTCTTGGAATGTATTAAGAGTTTAACAAAAATAACATCTTTCTCACTGTCGACATAAAAGATCTATACACAGTCATTCCTCAGAAATTAGGGGTTGAATGGGTTAAAGAATTCCTGAACATGAAGGGCATGCATGATGGTGAGATTTACATAATAGAAACTCTTCTTGAATTAGTTCTAGATAGCAATTATAAGTATTTTAATGGGGATTTTTATCTACAAAAAACAGGGGTTGCCATGGGCTCAGCCTGTGGTGGTAGTTTTGCGAATTGTGTCATGGCATATTGGGGAGGACTCTTATTTAATAACCCCCATTTTCAGAATTTTGTCAAGTGGTATACAAGACACCAAGATGACATGCGTTTTACTTGGAAGGGGGATGTAGCCAACATTGAGGTTTTTATTGAAACCATGACACAGATAACAGAATTTTTGGAATTTACTTTCCAAATAGGATTGGAGTCTATTAATTTTTTGGATGTCAGTTTAACCAAAGATGTGGTTAACAACAGGTATAAAAGTACAATATATCGCAAGCCCACCTATTCAACTGCATTTCTGCATTTTTACAAGTAGTCATCCGTATCACCAGAAAAAAGCGGTCGTCAACGGCCAAGTAGTTGGAGCCGCCAGGATGGTGGCTGCTGACTGCGATTATAAAGTTGAATGCGAGATACTGAAGTCTTTGTTTCTGCAGAGAGGGTATCCGGAAAATTTTCTCAAACCTATTTTTCATGGTTAATTTTAAGAGGAAATTAGGTTATTTTAAACCAATTCTCCAGAACAGATATGATGAAAAGCAATATGATAACTTTGTTCAAACTAATGGTGGAAGCAAAGATTCAGGGCATAAGCTGGGTAGCAGTTTTTTTAATAACATACTGAATAGATGCTAGGTATATTAAAGATATAATAATCAAAAATTGGGTAATAATACTTGAAGATAGTAATCTCAATAAAACGTTGGGTACTGGCCCACAGGTAATTTACAGAAGGGGACCCAGCATTAAAAGTTTATTGGAAAGGCAGAAAAATATATAATTAATACTGGGATGAGTAGATGTGGCTGTTGCACACAGTGTAGACATATTAAAATAGGTAACAAATTGAACATCAGACTGGAATTATGTTATCAGAGAGAAGTTTAATTGCAATTCAAAAGGAGTTTATGTGGCTGTATGCGAATTATGTAGTGCATACTATATTGGAAAAACAGAAAGAAAGATTAAACAATGAATTTATGAATATAGTAGAAGCAAAAAAAGCAGTCACAAATGCTCTAGCGAAACACATTATGGAAAATCCTACACAGTTTCCAGTTTTAGAACAAGTAGTGTATGACATGAGGGATGGTCCTTGGGAACTAAAATTGGAGGAAAAAGAGTTAATGTGGCAAATTCGCACTACTGCATACATTCCACCAGGTTTAAATGAATATGTAATCTATGAAATGTATCCTGAAGCTTAAGGCACTTAAAGTACAGTTGTGTACACTTACCATAAATGTAGATGTTAGAGTGTTTTCACTGTTGCAGTCATTACATTTGGGTAATCTGCTAGAATCTGCTGGCAGGTTGCCCTCAGTCGCCATGAATAACAAAGTCTTGGGTCCTGCGTCGGTTGCTGTCTCCTCTTCCATGACGTCAGGGGTATAAAACATGCAGCCAACGCCATTTTATTCCGTTTTTTTTGCCCTAGATGTCAGGTACCCCCCCAAATGGGGAGCAAAAAAAAAAAAGTGTATATACATATATATATATATATATATATATATATATATATATATATATAAATAAACAGTAATATACGTAAATGCACTTTTAGCAACAAACTTTACCTTAATCTAAAAGCAAATACACCACAAAGGCTTTAGAATATAGTGAAGGAAAGGGAAGTTATAGAAAAGGGGGATGGCGAGTGGGTAACCCGGACTCCAACAGTGAATACACTAACATCTACATTTATGGTAAATGTACACAACTGTACTATGGTTCTTCGTGTTTCACTGTTGCAGTCATTACATTTGGGTAGAATCCCAAAGCTATGGATGGGAGGATGGAACTAAATAGCATTAGGAGCGGCTATAAGGCCCTGCAGAACTGCAGTTGCAAAGCCTGCCCTAGATTTAGAGAAGCGGGGCAAATGATAATGCTTTGTGAAGGTATGAACAGAGCTCCAAGTAGCAGCTTCTAGAATGTCTTTGGTTGGAACTCCCCTGAGAAAGGCTGCTGAGGTAGAGGCAGCCCTGGTGGTATGTGACCAGATTCCCTTGGGCACAAGTTTACCATGATGCAAGTAGCAGAAACAAATGCAGTGGCTTATCCACTTAGAAACAGTCTGCTTTGATATAGCCTTCCCCTCTGATCCTGAAGCAAATGCCACCAGTAGTTGCTCAGACTTTCTTAGAGATTTGGTCCTGTTTAAGCAGAATCTTAGTTGTCTGTGTACGTCCAATGAATGCAGAATCTGCTCCCCCTTGTTCTGCGGATTTGGGTAAAATGTTGGCAGGTTAATAGTTTGGTTAAGAGCCATGCTGGATACCACCTTAGGCATAAAGGAAGGATTGGTCGTGCGGGACACCTTGTCCGGGTAAAATGTAATAAAAGGCTCCACAGCCATGAGAGACTGTAGCTCTGAAACCCTTCTTGCTGAAGTAATTGCCAAAATGAAAGCTGTTTTCCAAGATAAAAACTTTATATCCACAGTAGCTGCTGGTTCAAAAGGAGGAAGGGTGAGTTTTTCCCAGCACAAAATTGAGGTCCCATGCAGGAATGGGAGGCCTTAAATTTTTGGCCCCTCTAAGATACTGCTCTAGCAGAGGATGAGAGGCTCCATGTTATAATGAGCAGAGATGGCAGAGGCATGGATTTTTATTGAAAAATATAAGCCTTTGTCAAGCATCTCAGTCAAGTATTGTAATATGAGGGATATTTGGCTTTGCTGTGTCCATTCCATGTGCTTGGTTCCAAGCACAGAATCTCTTCCATTTATCAGCATAAGATTTTCTAGTACTAGGCCTTCTGGCTTCCAAAATGACATCCATCTCAGAGTTACTGAGAGGTGTTTGAATAATTACATGATCAGCCATGCTGCAAGGTTCAGAGTTTGGAGTGGAGTGTGCAGAATTTGATTGTTCTGCTGAGACAGTAGAGGAGGTATTTGAGGCAAGTACCAAGGAGGGAGTTGAGACATATTCCTTAGAATTAGGTACCAGTGCTGGCAAGGCCAGTCCGGAGCAATTAGGATCATTTTTGTTTTTTCCTGTCTGATCTTTAGTAAGACCTTGCAGAGAAGAGACAGAGGGGGAAAGGCATAGACTGATAGGTTTTTCCAACTGAAGGATAGGGCATCCACTTTCCATGCTCGTCTGTGATAAGTCCTTGTGCAGAATTTGTCCAGTTGATGATTTTGGGAGAGGCAAATAGATCTATGTCTGGGCTCCCCCATTTCTGTGTTACCATGCTGAAGATTTGTGGACCCAGGTTCCACTCGTGCAGGTCCATTATATTTCTGCTTAGGTCATCTGCCAGAGTATTTTGTTTTCCTGGCAGGAAATGAGCTTGAAGATGTACTTGGTAAGTCAAGGCTGTGTTCCACAATGCCATGGCTAGTCTGCAAAGAGGGTAGGAATGTGTACCCCCCTGCTTGTTTATGTACCACATAACCGTGGTGTCTGTCTCATCAGTAGTTGTCCTGGATGAAGTAAGTCCTTGAAGGCTGTCAGGGCATTCTGAACAGCTAGCATCTCTTTCTGGTTGATATGCAGATGCATTTGTTTTGGGCTCCATATGCCCTGAATGCATCTGCCTGCCAGGTGGCCCCCCAAGCATTGTCTGATGAGTCTGTAGTTAGGGTTTGGGTGGCAGGGGGTAGAGTGAATGACAGTCCCTTGTTTTGGTGACATGTCTCTGCCCACCAAAGAAACTCCTGTTGTAGGCAGGGAATGAGAGGAATCATTGTTTCCAGACTGTGACAATGTTGACTCCATAAACTTTTTAGGTACCACTGAAGTTTCCTCATATGCAGTCTTGCATATGGAATTAGTAGAATGTAGGATGCCATGAACCCCAAAGCCTGCAGAATTTGTCGTGCAGATAACTGGGTTTTTGTTGCCATCTGTTTGAAGTTTATAGTCAGTTGCCTTTGTCTGGCGTAAGGTAAGCCATCTGGGCAGTTGTATTCAAGCTTGCACCCAGGAATGTAATTTCTTGAGAGGGTACCAGTTGTGATTTCTTTTCATTTATTGTGTACCCTAGGCATGTTAGAAGCCTTTTTGCAAACGCCAGATGTTGAAGAAGAATGTCCTTGTTATCTGCTTAAATGAGACAGTTGTTCAAGTAAGGATAAATTTGTATGCTTTTGTCTGCAAAATGCAATTACTGGTGCCAGGCACTTTGTAAAGACCCTGGGCGCAGCAGATAAGCTAAAGGGCAGTGCAGAGAATTGGTAATGCATAAAACCTACCTTGAAGCAGAGGTATCTTCCACACGATTCCCTTAATGGGATATGCAGGTATGCCTCAAGTCTAGTCACTAACCAAGCGTTCCTGGCCAGCATAGGCACTAGCTGTTGTAAAGTCAGCATTTTGAATTTTGGAATGTCCAGGAACGTGTTAAAAATCGATAAGTCCAGTATTGGACGCCAGGCATCGTCTTTTCTGGGTACCAGGAAAGTACAGTTTTGTACCTACCATAAATGTAGATGTTCAAGTGCTAATACAGCTGCAGTAATCACAGATGGGTTCTCTGCCGTCAGGCGGGTCCTCGGTCGGCCGAATTCCAAAGTCTTGGTCCGGCGTCGGTTGTCGTCGCTTTCTTTCCTGACGTCAGTGCGACAGGGGTATATAAGACACAGCTGACGCCATATTCTTCAGTCTTTCTTGCCCCAGATGTCAGGTGCCGCAAGAAGGAAGGCAATACATAAATTATATATATATATATATATATATATATATATATATATATATATATATATGTACAAGCAATGCAGTGTAATCAAAAAAATAGTAGTTGCAAGCAAATACACCATAAAAGGATAACCCCAAATTAGGTTGCAAGAGGAGGTGTTAGCCACTAGTCCTTTACCAAGAGGGGAAGGAGGGAGGGAAACCTGTACTGCAGCTGTATTAGCACTCAAACATCTACATTTATGGTAGGTACAAAACTGTACTATGTTCATCGTGCATACAGCTGCAGTAATCACAGATGGGTAGAATCCCAAAGCTACGCACAGGGTGGTAGGTACTAGGTGGAACTGGGATGAGCCAGAATGCCCTGCAACACAGCAGTGGCAAAGCCTGCTCTAGTTTTGGAATATAAAGGCAGGTGGTAGTGTTTTGTGAAGGTATGCACAGAACTCCAAGTGGCTGCCTCCAAAATATCTTTGGTAGGAACTCCTCTGAGAAAGGCTGTAGAGGTAGCTGTGGCCCTGGTGGAGTGGGATCTGATGCCTGTAGGGACAGATTTTCCATGATAGGAGTAACAAAACCGTATGCAGTGGCCTATCCATTTTGAAATAGTCTGTTTGGTAACTGGCTTCCCTTGAGCTCCTACAGCATAGGACACAAAAAGTTGTTCTGTTTTTCTGAAAGACTTTGTTCTGTCCAAATAGTAACATAGCTGTCTATGGATGTCTAAGGAGTGTAGCAGCCTTTCCCCTTTGTTTTGAGGATTGGGGTAAAAGGTAGGTAAGTGTATGGCTTGATTTAAAACTACCCTGGATACCACTTTGTACCAACCCATCCTTTATGCCTAAAGGGAAACCCTGTCCTGATGGAAGATGAGAAAGGGCTGCACAGCCATGAGGGCTTGTAGTTCCGAAACCCTACGAGCTGAGGTAATGGCCAGAAGGAAAGCTGTTTTCCAGGACAAATATTGCAAATCTGTTGAGGCAGCTGGTTCAAAGGGAGGCAATGTTAATTTCTCTAAAATGTAATTAAGATCCCAGGCTGGAACTGGTTGTTTCCTTGGTGGTCTTATATTCTTAGCCCCCTCTGAGGAACTGTCTTAAGAGTGGGTGAGAGAATAAGGGTGGATCCGTGTTGAATTCTGCAGAAATGGCTGAGGCATGGATTTTTATGGAGGAAAATGAAAGTCCACTGTTCAGCAGCTCAGCTAAATACTGTAGTACCTGAGGCAAATTCAATTTTCTAGGGTCCTGGCCTTTTTTCTCATTCCAAGAGCAATACCGTTTCCATTTTGCGGAGTAAGCTTTTCTAGTAGATGGCCTTCTGGCCTCCAAAATGACATCCTGCACCTCTTTGGGGAGTAGGGTCTGTTGAGGTGTTAAGGAATTTTCCATGCAGCGAGATTGAGTGTTTTCAGCTGGCTGTGAAGAGTTTTGTAGCTGTGCTGAGACAACAGAAGAGGCATTAGAGGTAGGGGCCAGGGAGGAGTATGTGTTAGGCTCCTCAGGAGTGGATACCAGTGTTGTCTTGGCCAGTCTGGAGCAATCAGTATAATCCTCGGTCTGTCTGCTCTTGCTTTCAAGAGCACCTTGGGCAGAAGAGGCAGAGGTGGGAAAGCGTAAACTGTCCATGTTGTCCAACTGAATGAAAGGGCGTCCACTCTTCAGGCCTTTGGATGAAAGGTCCTTGAACAAAACTTTTCCAATTGATGATTCCTGTGGGAGGCAAAGAGATCTATGTCTGGCCTCCCCCACACTTGGATTATCTTTGTAAACACTTGAGGATGCAACTTCCATTTGTGTGGATCTGTCATATTTCTGCTTAGATTGTCTGCCAGGGTGTTTTCTAAACCTGGCAAGTACTGTGCTTGAAGTTCGATTTGCCATTCCAGAGCCAAGTTCCAAAGTGTCATGGCTAGTCTGCACAGGGGGTATATGAATGTGTTCCTCCTTGTTTATGTACCACATTACTGTGGTGTTGTCTGTTCTTATCAATAATTGTCCTGGATGCAAGAGGTCCTTGAAAGCTGTAATTGCATTTATCACTGCTAGCATTTCTTTTTGATTGATGTGAAGGTGCTTTTCTTTTTGGGACCATTTGCCCTGAATGCACCTGTCTGTCATGTGCGCCCCCCAGGCGTAGTCTGAGGCATCTGTTGTGATGACTTAATTTGCTTGAGGCTTGCAGAATGGGAGACCTGTGTTTGAGATGCTTGGGCCCACCATAGAAATTCCTTTTGCAAACATGGAATTATTGGTATTATTGTTTCCACACTGTGGCTGTGTTGAGACCATAGGTTTTTTAGGTACCATTGAAGTTTCCTCATATGCAACTTTGCACATGGGATTAAAAGAATGCAAGATGCCATAAAGCCCAGAGCCTGCAGGATTTTCCTTGCAGTAAGCCTGGTACAGTTTGCTAGTATTCTGAAGTACTGAGTTAGTTGCCCCTGTTTTTCTGGCGTAAGATAGGCCATCTGGGTGTTTGTGTCCAAGTTGGCACCCAGGAAAGTTATTTTCTGAGATGGTGTTAGTCTGGATTTCTCTTTGTTGATTGTGTATCCCAGAGAGTTCAGTAACCGTGTTGCATAAGCCAGATGATCCAGAAGTATGTGCTTGCTGTCCGCTTGGATCAGGCAGTCGTCCAAATAAGGGTAAATTTATATCTGCAGTATGCAATTACTGATGCCAGGCATTTCGTGAATACTCTGGGCGCAGTAGATAAGCCAAAGGGCAATGCAGAGAATTGATAGTGGATTGAACCTGCAAGAAATCTGAGGTATCTTCTGCAGCTTTGTCTGATTGGGACATGCAGGTATGCCCCCTTGAGGTCCAATGTTACCAGCCAAAACTCCTTGCCCAGCATGAGAAGAAGCTGCTGTAATGTGAGCATCTTGAATTTTGGTACGAGTAAGAATGTGTTTAGGACGGATAAGTCCAAAATGGGTCTCCAGTCGGTTCCTTTCCTTGGTACCAGAAACAGCCTGGAATAAAAACCTTGGCCTTGTTCGTGAGTAGGTACCTCTTGAATAGCTTTCATGTCTATGAGCTTTGAAATTTGTAGTTGTGCCTCTGCCCTTTGATTGTGTGGCAGGTTTGGCATGCCTCTCATCTTTGGTAGAGTGTGAAAATGAAATCTGTAGCCTCTGTCTATAACATCCAGGATCCATTTGTCTGTTGTGACAATATGCCAATTTCTTGTAAATAATGCCAGCTTTCCTCCCAAGGGTGCTGCCAGCTGAGACTTGCTTGGCATGGAAAGGAGGAAGTCATTGGGTTTGCTTCCTATATTGTTGTGCACTGTCTTCGCCACCTCTTGGTGCTGGAGGTTGCCATTGCCTGCCTCTATATGATCCTTGTGATTGTCCTCTGCCCCTTGAGCGCCTGTATCTACCTCTTTGGGGCTTGTCTGTGGCTGGAAAGGACCAGTTTTTAGAAGGCCAATTTCTGCTAAAACGTGGTGGTTGAACCTGTAGAAAAGCTTTGACAGATTGCATAGATTTGGCATTTTCTTCCATTTTCCGTAGTATCTCCTCCGCATTAGTACCAAATAGCACATCCTTTTGTAAAGGAGCATCTAGTAGTTTAGCTTTCACATGATCAGGCAAGATTTGTTCCCTAAGCCATGCATGTCTATGAATAACTGATCCTGTAACAGCAGCCCTACTTGAGGCCTCTAGGGCATCATAGCCACATTGTAAGGTGTGTTTACCCACTTGTTCTGCACTATGCATCATATCCTGCAACTCCTTCAAATCTGGTTGTTCAGGTTGAGACATTTTGTTTCTTAATTGTGATAACAGAAACTGCTGATATTTAAGCATATGAAACTGACAATTTAAGGCCCTCATGACTAGGGTGGCCGAGGTATACACCTTTTTTCCCCACCTTTCTAAGGATCTAGACTCTCTTTCGGAAGGTAGTGGGTTCTTAGCAGTAGAGGCCTTCATTCCCTTGGGGCCTTGAGAAATGGTTTCAGGGTCAGCATTATGGCTTTTGTACAGAAATTGGTGAGAGTTAGGAACTCTGTAGTACCTATCAGGCTTGACTGGGGCAGGAGGCAGGGAATCCGGATTAAGGCAAGCCTCCGAATAAACATCATCCAGTATGTCCAAGACAGGAGGGATCGCCAGAGGTCTGTGTTGAGGTAACAAAAGAAATTCCCCAAGTCTTTTCTTGGAATCAGAAAAGTCTTGGCCTTCCCAATGGAAGTGTTCCCTCAAGGTGTGTAAGGTTTCCCCAAAAGAAAAATCCTCAGGAGGAATACAGAAGGAATGGACTGCTCCGCATCAGAATCTTCAAAAGGGGAGAAAGTGTTCCTCTACATCAGAATGATCTGAAAAAATGGAGCCCTGATCAGAAGAGGGAGAATCTTCCTCCACTCTGGGTCTCTTGTCTGGAGGGGGTTGGGAACCCCTGATAAGAGTAATTAAATCCTCAGCCATCTTAAGCATCTGTTTTTTAGGCATGGGGCCTGGAGATGGGCCCTGTGCAACAGGCCTCTTGGGATGCCTGGCTGACTTGGACTTAGTAAAGGCCTTAATTGAAAAGGAAGATGAGGGTCTAAAGACACCATGGGTGGAAGTGGACCTGTCCACATTAGGAGGCTCAATGCTCACAGTGGCTTCGGTGGTTGTAGTCTGGGTATGGGCCGAGGTACCTCTGCGGTCTTGGTTACAGAAGACCCCGCCAAAGAAGTGTCGTCGGTAGTCAGGGACTGCATAGGCGTCTTGCTGAGAACCGGACCACGTGGAGCCGGTTTTGGCGTGGTGTCGGTGGGGACCGCGGACCTCGCATGTCAGTCCTTGTCATTGCGTTTTTTGGACAAAACTGTAGTCGGAGTCTCCGACGACATTTTATAATCAAAGGCTTTACCAAAAAAATGTTGGGCGAACTCCGCCCGACACTTAATAGTGCGCTTATTGAAAGTAGCGCAAAAGCGACAGCCCGAGACGTCGTGGTCTGGGCCTAAACAAGGTATGCAGAGGGAATGGAAATCCTTACGCGGTATTTGCTTCCCACAAGAAATACAATTGTTAACTTTTTCTGACATCGGTCTGAGGCAAGAAAAGTTTCCCCAACGGGGTACTTAGCTTTAGTGAGGACTTCGGTTTCCAATTTTTCGTAAATTCAGGAGCTGGCCGACAGGCACTTGCCAACTGCTTCTGCTTCGGGCACCGCGCGGCAAAAAAGACTGAAGAATATGGCGTCGGCTGTGTCTTATATACCCCTGTCGCACTGATGTCAGGAAAGAAAGCAACGACAACCGACGCCAGACCAAGACTTTGGAATTCGGCCGACCGAGGACCCGCCTGACGGCAGAGAACTCATCTGTGATTACTGCAGCTGCATGCACGATGAACATCAGTCTTGAATAAAACCCTGGTCTTTTTTCCTGTTCTGGTACTGGTTGAATAGCCCCCATATCCATGAGGGATGTAACTTGTTTCTGAGCCTCTGCCCATTGATTTTGTGGCAGACCTGGCCAACCGTTTGGAATTGGCAAAGTATGGAAATGACATCTGTACCCCTGGGATACTATGTTTAATACCCACTTGTCCTGGGTAATTAACTGCCAATTTTGAGCCTGAAGTGCTAATTTTCCCCCCAAGGGGGCTGCCAAAAGATAAGTGCTTGGTGATGGTAGAGGGAAGTCATTGGGACTGCTTACTGTAGGGTTGTGCTTTGTTTCCTCCAGATTTGGAGGTGGAAGCACCCCATTGCTTTGATCTGTAAGAACCCTGTGATTGGTATCTAGAGCCTTTTGAGCACCTGGATTTGCCTTGAGAGGCTCTGTTGGACACAGGAAAGGATCAATTTTTAGTAGGCCAGTGCCTGCTGAATCTGGGTGGCTGCACTTGTAAGAAATCTTTTACAGTTTGCATAGATTTAGCTTTGTCTTCCATTTTCTTTAAAACCCTCTTCGGCCTTGTTACCAGAGTATCATGCTGTAAAAGGGGCAAACAATTTAGCTTCAACATGATCAGGCAGATTTTGCTCCTTGAGCCAGGCATGTCTTCTAATCACAGATCCAGTAACTGTGGCCCTGCAAGAGGCCTCCAGGGAATCCAAACCACAATGCAAAGTATGCTTTCCAACCTGTTCTGCTGCATGCAATAATTCTTTATTTTTCATACAAACAGAAATCAACATTATTTTCTGTTTCAATAAGTCCATAACATGCTGTCGATATTTAAGCATATGAAATTGGCAATTTAAGGCCCTAATTGCCAAGGCTGCAGATGTATAAACCTTCTTTCCCCATCTATCCAGCGCCCTGGAATCTCTATCAGAGGGGGTAGGATTTTTGGCTGTAGATGCCTTTACACCTTTGGGACCCTTGAGAGAGTTTCAGGATCAGCAGCAGGATTTTTGAACAGAAATTTGTGGTAGTCAGGAACCCTGTAATATCTGTCTGGCTTACTAGGAGCCAGAGGTAGGGAATCAGGAGCCATGCTTGATTCCGAAAACACAACAATGTCTAATACAGGAGGTATAGCCAAAGGCCTATGCTGAGGAAGAAGGAAATCCCTAAGCCTCTTTTTTGATTCAGAGAAATCCTGACTCTCCCAATGAAAATATTCCCTTAAAGTATGCACGGTTTCTCCAAAAGAATAATCCTCAGGAGGAGATGCAGATGGGATGGATTCTTCTGCATCTGAATCCTCATATGGTGGTATAGAAAATTCCTGATCAGAAGAGGAATCAGAAGAAATGGAAACCTGATCTGAAGATTCATAATCAGTGTCTTGCCTAGGCCTCTTAGCGGGGGGGTTGGGAACCCCTGATCAAGGTAATTAAGTCCTCAGCCATTTTGATCATCTGTTTTTTAGGCATAAGGGCCTGAGCACATGGCTCATGCGTCAGTTTTTTATCTTGTTTTTGAAGCTGGCATCTGTTTAATATAAAAATGTTGAGACCTGAAAACACCCTCAGAAGCCGGTGCCTGCTCAGCAGCTCCGGACCCATCCAAGGGAGAGACATCCACTAGTTCAATACTCTGAGAATCTCGTGGCATACCAGACTCCGCATGGGTCTTGGTCGAGGCCTGTGACTCAAAAGTAGTGGGTATGAGGGGCTGTGAAAGCGCCTCGCTGAGTACCGGTGACTAGCTTAGGAGAAGCTTAGTCAGTTTTGGACCTAGACAGTCTTGTCTGTCTTTGCGTTTTTTGTGAACTCCAGTAGTCGGCTTGCTAACAGACGACATTTCAGGGTAATTAAATCTGGATCCAAAATATTTTGAAGCAAAAATATACAGACGCTTAATAGTTCCTTGGTTAAGTCTAGCACAAAACCGACAGCAAGGCACGTTATGATCTGGGCCTAGGCAAGGAATACAGTACAAATGAAAATCCTTATGAGGTATTTGCATCCCACAAGTAATGCAATTATTAACTTTTACTGACATTGATTAGGAGCAAGAAAAAGTTTCCCCAATGGGGTACTTAGCTTTAGTTGAAGACTTCGGTTCTGAAACTCAAATGCAAAAATTTCAAGAGTCGACAGACCGGCACTTGCCAACTGCTTCGGGCATCGCGCGGCAAGACTGAATAAAATGGAGTCGGCTGCATGTTTTATACCCGACATCATGGAAGATGAGACCGCAACTGACGCAGGACTCAAGCCTTTGTTCAGGCCGACTGAGGGCAACCTGCCAGCAGATTACCCAAATGTAATGACTGCAACAGTGAAACACGAAGAACATCTTAAGGTTACTATTATGTCTGTATCTATTAGAATAGCGTATGGTCACATGTTATAGTTCATATATAATAGTGGATTCATTCACTTATTTATAATCCTGGTTACTTACTCACACTGGTTTTTACTTTTGATGTTCATAAAGTATTGTCAATTTGCTTATGTATTCACTAAAACTATACATTTTTAGTTCAACATGCACTTTAACAAGGATACGAAATGGATTGTCTTTCATATGTATATGAAAGGATGGTTTCTAAATAGAGTAGGTTGTTCTTTCGGTTTCTACCTTTAACATATTGGTATACAATTTAAAATAATATGAGTTTTGAATGGTATAATATATATTTTAGGTATCCATACTTCTATTTTTAATATGTTTCAACATCTTACAATATGTTTAAATATTTATATTTTTTATTTTTCATTTTTAATAATGTATTTTATGTTGTAAATAAATGACTGGTTAACTACTTATTGTCAACAAGGGGATATTTACTGATTATGTAACTTAATTGATACCAGACATGTATTTAAAGGATTTTAGGCTTGGTTTGGAATGTCTGAAGAAGTCCGAGCACTAGCTCTGACGAAAGCACTCACAATTAAAGATTTCTGGCTAGTCTTCATTCACAACCAGCTTTCTCTGTTAAACAAAAGTTTATTACATTAGTCTTTGGCAGAGAAACTTCAGAAGTCAAGAATAACCAGATACTTTAAGTACATCAACTTCAAGTAAAATGCATGTCACCTTACATTTTGCATTTTCTTCCTAAGTTGAGAGAAAAAGCATTTTTCACAGAACGCTCAGAGAGCAAGAATGTTTCAGTTCAGAATCTGAACTGACTATTGCACATACAGCATGGTCTGGTTTCTAATAAACTTAGTTTTTATTTCACAACAAAACTATTCAACAATGTTTCTCTATCTTGCCACATGTGCATAACCCAGCCAGAATAAACGTTTAATATGTCATACCAACATAAAAATGTACTTTTCAGACCTTATGGTACACTTTTTTATCCTTATACATCTGAAGAATGGCTGACAAGTGACTGAGGTAGCGATGGGTTTTAAAAACTGTTTAAAAAAAAAAAAAAAAAAAAGACTAAATGTTAAATCAAAAACAAACTTCATGGCTATTTTTTTTAATTCTACATGCAGGAGAAAGGAAGAGAATCTTAATTTGCTCAAGAACTATGCTCAAAGGAGGGCAGTCAGAAGAGGTACTTCAAATGGCAAGCATTAATTTTCCATCTTCAGCAGCATTCATGAATACTGAGGATGTTTACTACGGTCACTGATCAGAAGGGAAGGGGGATTAAGTGCTTTCTATCTCTGTACCTTTACTTACTGTATCAGTCATAGATCAATAAATAGTGAAAGACTTTTAGCAGCTAGTGCAATTAAAATAAATACATAGATGTACCCTGACTGATTTTAACATGCTGATGTGGTAGTCCTATATTTGGCCTGGATGACTATTTTTAAACGAGATAGAAAGCTGACCATAACCACACCAGTTGGAAAGCATTAAGCTTTATAATGGTCTAGCTGCTGAACTTTAAGATTTTTTTAAACAGAAGTGACCTATAGAATAAAAAGGCACAAGTACAGTGAAGATTCAATATCCTTCCCCACACAGATGCATCTATATTATAGATGATGGGTAACTTTTTGGTTTGGGGTGATGGAGGCTTAAATGCTGAAGCTCTTACAGTATTGCTGTGAAAAGCACAAATAGCACTTCCAAAATTAGCTGGTCTCTGATAGCAACAAAAGGAAAAACACAGTTGTACTAGCATACTCACCATAACTGTAGATACCTGAAATAGGGTCACTGCTTAAGTATAATTTCCTACCAACAGGAGTCTGCTGTAAACTGATATCCACCTTCTGATTCAACTTCCAGAGCTTTCTACACAGCAACCCCCATGAGGATGATCTAATAAAATCCTATGATACTATACAAGTCCAATGCTCCTCTAGAAGGTAAAGCAGCCCATACAATTATCAGCTCCTTTGGTAGAAAAGCTACTTCAAAGTATGTATGAGTTTAGGGGCACATAGCTGCTCTTTGTTAGAAAAGCTACTTCGTCTGTATGAGTTTAGGGGCACAAAGTGCCCATTTTGCCTCAGTCTGAAAAGCCTTTGAGGAATTACTCTATCAGATGCAGAACTGAGAAACCACCTGGAGGTTCACGGTCAAGTGACTCCAAGCCAGTACACAAGAATGACTATTTTGTTGCATTGTTTTTAACAGATGAGAAGAGCAAGAGTCACCCTGTCTCTCTTACCAGCTCTATCTTCCAGAAGGCAGGAGGAAAACAAATTCCCGATCAGGAACATAGAGTGGGAGCTTATACTGCAACAATGACCCCACATGAACATCTACAGTTACAGTGAGAGTATGTTCACACTGCTACACTTTAAACATCACTGGACACTACTGCAGCATGATCTCTTCTCTATGGAAAGAGTATAAAAGCAGTTACATGCCCCATCAAGACTGGTAGCTACAGCATCCTCTGCAGAACAGAAGTAGTGAATAACACCTCCTTGCCTCTGGATTGGAGACCCTGCCTATGCTGTCTAGAAGCCGTCTGCCATCTGCAGAACTGTCCAGGTGGCTATCCTGCAGCTACTCTGAACCTATATATGTTTCAAGAAAAACTGCAGGTGGCTGCAGCTCCAGTAGTTTACCTTAGTAAATGTCCACAGGTCTCTCATTTTCCATACAACGCAACGTAATACAGTTCGTCAAACACATGGAAGTCTGTTTAGAAACCAGTTTTCTTGTTTAACAAACATGGAGGGCACAAACAGCAGGTGTGTCTTGAGTCCTCAGTCCTAGAAAGACAACACCTCGGTGACTTGTGCATCTGTATGAGGTGTCAACTTCTATCCCTTTGCCTTGCTAGTTAATGAAAACAAAAACAGGCAGGTATTGCATGGTTAAAGTCTGGCTCAGATCATACCCTGTGCTGTGTCTCCTTTTAATTAACAACCTGTATTCAAACTGGAACCTTAGTTTGAGAGACAGCCTTACAGAACTATATTCAAGTTTATAGAGCTAAGTATATTTTCTGTGTTATTCTGTATTATAGAGCTAAATTGTCTGCTTAATATCTGTGTCTTACTGCTCTGCAAATCTATAGAAAACAGTATATATATTTTTTTATAATTTGCACATTCCTTACATCTGTGTTGAAACTGCCCCCACCCCCCTCATTTCCTGCCTTGTCTTTCAGCTGATATAATTTAGCTAGTGCTGTGTCTCCTTTTAATTAACAACCTGTATTCAAACTGGAACCTTAGTTTGAGAGACAGCCTTACAGAACTATATTCAAGTTTATAGAGCTAAGTATATTTTCTGTTATTCTGTATTATAGAGCTAAATTGTCTGCTTGCTATCTGTGTCTTACTGCTCTGCAAATCTATAGAAAACAGTATATATATATATATATATATATATATATATATATATATATATATATATATATATAAATTTAGCTAGTGCTGTGTCTCCTTTTACCTGTATTCAAACTGGAACCTTAGTTTGAGAGACAGCCTTACAGAACTATATTCAAGTTTATAGAGCTAAGTATATTTTCTGTGTTATAGAGCTAAGTATATTTTCTGTGTTATTCTGTATTATAGAGCTAAATTGTCTGCTTGATATCTGTGTCTTACTGCTCTGCAAATCTATAGAAAACAGTATATATATTTTTTTATAATTTGCACATTCCTTACATCTGTGTTGAAACTGCCCCCACCCCCCTCATTTCCTGCCTTGTCTTTCAGCTGATATAATTTAGCTAGTGCTGTGTCTCCTTTTAATTAACAACCTATATTCAAACTGGAACCTTAGTTTGAGAGACAGCCTCACAGAACTATATTCAAGTTTATAGAGCTAAGTATATTTTCTGTGTTATTCTGTATTATAGAGCTAAATTGTCTGCTTGATATCTGTGTCTTACTGCTCTGCAAATCTATAGAAAACAGTATATATATTTTTTATAATTTGCACATTCCTTACATCTGTGTTGAAACTGCCCCACCCCCCTCATTTCCTGCCTTGTCTTTCAGCTGATATAATTTAGCTAGTGCTGTGTCTCCTTTTAATTAACAACCTGTATTCAAACTGGAACCTTAGTTTGAGAGACAGCCTTACAGAACTATATTCAAGTTTATAGAGCCAAGTATATTTTCTGTGTTATTCTGTATTATAGAGCTAAATTGTCTGCTTGATATCTGTGTCTTACTGCTCTGCAAATCTATAGAAAACAGTATATATATTTTTTTATAATTTGCACATTCCTTACATCTGTGTTGAAACTGCCCCACCCCCTCATTTCCTGCCTTGTCTTTCAGCTGATATAATTTAGCTAGTGCTGTGTCTCCTTTTAATTAACAACCTGTATTCAAACTGGAACCTTAGTTTGAGAGACAGCCTTACAGAACTATATTCAAGTTTATAGAGCTAAGTATATTTTCAGTGTTATTCTGTATTATAGAGCTAAATTGTCTGCTTGATATCTGTGTCTTACTGCTCTGCAAATCTATAGAAAACAGTATATATATTTTTTTTATAATTTGCACATTCCTTACATCTGTGTTGAAACTGTTCCCCACCCCCCTATTCTTGGTTGTAGTTTAAATTTGGTGGCTTTTGCAGTGCCCGCCCCACTGTAGATTTGATATAAGACACTCCCCTAGGACATCTCTTTACCACATTCTACCTAATAAACCCTTTCTGCACTTGCTTTTAGTCCTTTTTAATTTAATTACATTTTTTCAAACTGTGTGTGGACGAATATTGCTACATATTCAAGTGTGCCAGCTTGCACTGCATGAGAATTGTATTTACTACTTTACTACTGATTTTGCTACTTTTCTTAAAAAAAAAAAAAATGTCTTCTGCTTTTACTGTACTTGTGTTTCTTCCTACTTTATTTTGCTTTTGCGTCATCTTAAACGTTCTCAATTGTATTTATTACTGCTTAGTGTAACTCATTCTAAGCCTTTTAGTTTAAACACTTGGGCTTCAGACCAGTTTTACATTGAGAGGGTTTGTGGTCTGCACTGTAGTGGCAGAACAGGTAGCTTACATCCTTCTAAGTTGGGAACTGCTGATTGAGGGCTCAGTGTCTGTTATTCTAAAAGTGTATTAATTCTGGTTTAAGCACTTGGGCTTTCAGGCCAGTTATTTTACATTAAGAGGGTTCGTGGTCTGCACTCTTGTGGAAGGAGAGGCTGGACTCTGCCCTTCTGAGCTGGGAATTTCTGGTTAAAGGCTTATAGTGCATGTATATCTGAACTGCTTCTTACTGAAATTGGTACACCTTGTTTGCTGTAGCATAGACTAGATCCAGGCCTGCTGAATCTAGCTTTGTTTGTATAACTTGAGCACTAATCCAGGCATTATTTAAAGTATTCAGTTGTATTTATTACTGCTTGGTAGTAACTTGGTTAAAGTGTAGCTATCATTCTAAGTCTTTTGGATTAAGCACTTGGGCTTCAGACCAGTTGTTCTACATTAGGAAGGTTTGTGGCATGCACTGTGGTGGCAGGACAGGTAGCGTTCATCCTTCTAAGTTGGGAACTGCTGATTGAGAGCTCAGTGTCTGTTATTCTTAAAGTGTATTAGCTCTGGTTTAAGCACTTGGGCTTCAGGCCAGTTATTTTACATTAAGAAGGTTCGTGGTCTGCACTCTTGTGGGAGGAGAGGCTGGACTCTGCCCTTCTGAGCTGGGAATTTCTGGTTAAAGGTTTATAGTGCCTGAATATTTGAACTGTATCTTATTGAAATTGGTACACATTGTTTGCTGTAGCATACACTAGATCCAGGTCTGCTGAATCTAGCTTTGTTTGTATGCTTGTTATTTCCCTGGAACGCTAATTCCACCTAAAACGCGGCTTCTCAGCGCTTCTGTGGATCCCTAGTGATATCTGCATTGCTTACTGTACTTATTTCCTTGCTTTGCTTGAAAGAAAGTTACTGTTTGTCGTTTTTGCATTTAATTTACCTGTAACACATTGCACTTGTTACCTGGCACTTGCTCACTAAAGCAATTTTAAGTCAGCACTAAAAATTAAAAGCACTACATCCTCGCTCCCCATTGGCCCTTGTTTTCAATTATAAAGGAATTCCCAATATTATTCTAGCATGTCCAAAGGTCAGTTGTCAATCTCCTCTCTGGTCCAGCTGGTGAATATGGGAATCTTGAGGCAATGTTACAACTGCCTCATGTACACAGACAACCCTCTCCTCCTCCCAACAAATTCCAACACATGTGAGAGATGCAACCATATAGCCAAACTGGAGGCTAAGCTCTCTCAACTCAGTACTGGCAAAACCAGTCAGGAGGAGAAGGAAACCACACTCACTACAATTCCAGTCTCACATAGACCTACCACGACAGCAAACCAAACACATAATCACACAAAAACATACTCGGAGACTCTAAATAAAGATCTGCCTAAGCAGTAGAGACCTCCAAAGCAGACACCCAAGCAACCGCTACCCCAAAAAAACCCACATGCAACACATCTCACAAAGCCAGTGTGCCGAACAGTCACAGCCCTTAAGGCTAAACAACAAACCTGATATACTTGTAATAGGTGACTCTATCGTCAGGCACACTGACGTCCCGCTCACCAGGCTGAACAAGGAGAAGGTCACGGTGAGCAGCCTGTCTGGCGCTAGGATCCGCCACATAACACAAGCACTCAAGTCATTCCAAGGCAAGTACAAATATGACTCAGTCATTGTCCATGCTGGTGTGAATGACCTGAGACGTACCTCCCTGGACTACATGAAAAGAGACATAGAGGAGCTCTCTGAGCATGTAGCCCAGGCTGGTATGACCCTGACCTTGAGTAGCATCTTACCCTCACCAAGAATGATGCCACAGTATGAAGACAAGATGATCAATTTCAACAATTGGCTTAAGTATTGGTGTCATTCAAAGGGGATCCAATGCCTATCAGCTTGGGATGATATGCACGACAAGCCACGATGCTTTGCTAGGGACGGCTTGCACCTGTCACCCTGGGCTTTGGATATTGGCAAAGGCTCTTGCTACCCCATAGTGCCTTTTTAGGCAAGGCTCAAAGACAAACCCACCTCCATAGGTATCACAAGGGATAAGAAACTAAGAGTAATGCTACACAACGCTAGAAGTCTAAACCTCAAGATGCACTTTCGAAACTCTCCTTAGCATGGAGAGGATCGATATCTGTGCAGTAACAGAAACCTGGTTCAGGGTCCGAGAGCACCCCAGCACTACCAGGTTATACCTCATACCATGCTTTTCGGCCCCAAAACTTGGACCCGAACCAAAAGGAGGAGTATCGATATTCATCAAAGATACCCACACCTCCAGATTGGTGGCAAAGCACGAAGCATCAGAGACTATCCATGTGCAACTAACAGTGGGTAAAACTGCCTTCCAGTTTATAGCCTGCTACAGACCACCCTCCCAAACCCAGGAACCCCACTCGGCCTTCCTGAGAACACTGGAAAATATGAAGGTCTCTCCAAACACCATTATATTGGGCGACTTCAACTACCCAAACATAGATTGGGAGCATTACTCTAGCTCCAACACCCTTGCCCAAAGGTTCCTAGAATTCATAAACTCAAATGCTATGGAACAACTTGTTACCACTCCCACAAGAGGGAAAACATACTGGACCTGATCATCACCAACATGGGGACTCTATGCTCCAGACCAGAAGTGTATCCCTCACTGGTAAGATCAGACCATAAACTGATCTCACTGGATATTCACATCATGACCCCACCCCCTGCCCAGAAAACCACAGTGAAAAACTTCTCTAAAGCAAATTTCACACTCCTCAAAACCGAGGTGGAATCCTTCAAAGCCCCTGGGCCTGTGGAAAATACGGCCCAGACCGCAGAATCCTTTATAAATGCATTCTATGAACACCTTCAGGACTGCATGGATCATGCAATCCCAAATAAAACCAAGACCCAATCCTCCAAAGGCAGCCTACCTGTCTGGTGGTCCCCAGCCATAAACAAACTATACAATAGAAGGAGGAAGCTACTACATGATAGAGCAAAATCCCAAAAGGGAAGGCATCTCTGATCAGTATTAGCAAAAAACTAAGGGCACTCATAAAATCGTCAAAGGCCAACTTTGAGAGAAAAATTGCGCAGGACTCTAAGGATAATCACAAGGCTTTCTTTAGTTAGGGTTAGGAACCTGGGTGGGAATTCCCGGATATGCTCAGAATTAGTCCAAAATGACAAAAAATACACTGATCCCACAGACATTGCCAACATCCTAGCTGACAGGTTCAGCGCAAACTTCTCCCCTCCCCACCAAAAGGGCAAATATCTATCCCAGCAGAGTGCTGCCCCCCCCTGACATCTCAGATGCTCAGGTGGAAGCCGCCCTCTCCAAAGCAAATAACACAGCATCAATGGGACCAGACGGTGTCCCAGGCTGCGTCCTACATGAACTCCAAGAAGAGCTAAACCCAAACATAAAACTACTGTTCAATCTCAGCCTTACTACTGGATATGTACCCAAAGAGTGGCGTACAGCAACAGTGGTCCCTCTCCACAAAGGTGGTGCCTCAACGGACCCTGGAAACTATCGCCCCATAAGCCTGACTAGCTTGGTCTGCAAAGCTATGGAAAGGATCATCATGGACCTCATAAATAAAGATATTGGGGACCTACAGACACTGGATCCTACCCAGTTTGGCTTTGTTAAGGGCAGATCCTGCCTCTTAAACCTGGTTGACTTCTTTGAAACAGTCACCAAGGCCATTGTGAAGGGAAGGTGGTCCACACAGCCTATCTGGACCTCGCAAAAGCCTTCGATACAATACCCCACTCGGGCATTATAGATAAGCTCACCAGCTTAAATATAAACCCCTATGTCACTAGATGGGTTGCAAACTGGCTCAAGGACAGAACCCACATGGTTAGAATTGCTGGAGCCATGTCAGACTCCAAACCAGTTACAAGTGGCGTCCCACAAGGCTCAGTCCTGGGACCTCTCTTGTTTGGTATATATTTCTTAGAGGTACAGGCCAACACGGAAGGACTGTGGCTGACCAAGTTCGCAGATGACTGCAAACTGGGTGCCATAATCGACTCTCCAGCCGACAGAAGTATCCTCCAAAAGGGCCTCGTAGAAACAGACAACTGGTGCCAGAGCCATGGCCTCAAGCTAAACGCCAAAAAGTGTATAGTCATCCCCTTTGGCAAAAACAAAGTGCCCACAAATTACCACATAGGTGGTAATCCATTAAATACAGAAGAAGTAATTAGGGACCTGGGGACCCAAGTTGATAGCAATCTCTCATTTGACAACCACGTGGCCAAAGTGGTTAGAAAAACATTTTATATAGCCCACCTAATCATGAAGGGATTCACATCTAGATTAGGGGAGGTCATCGTGCCTCTTTACTCATCCCTCATCAGGCCCATAATTGAGTACAATGCCCCTTTTGGGATGTACCTTACCAAACACCTGCAGCAACTGGAAAGACCCCAAAAGTACCTCACCAAGAGGATCAAAGGGCTCAAACAGATGCCATATGCTGCCCGGTTAAAGAAACTCCAGCTCTACTCAGTGGCATACCGCCTGCTCAGAGGTGACCTGTGCCTGACGTATAAGGCCACGTCCAACCCGGAATTAAGGGAAATGCTGCACCTCAAAAAATCCAAATCCCATCGAGCTACACGCTCGAGAGACTTGAACCTCAGCACTGAAATAAATAGGACATGCTGGAGGGACAGATTCATAACCCAGAGGCTCCCTTCACTCTGGAATAAAATCCCAGTCCAGGTTAGGCAGAGTCCCTCTGACTCTTTTCAAGAGGAATCTTGATGAGTGGATGGGAGATCGTAGGTTTACCCCGGGTATCACTTCTGTCTCACTGTTAGACAGAGGCACAGTATACTAACCTCGAAAAAGGGCATAGCAAAATTAATTTAAAATGGGTGGCGAAAGCCAAACATACTCTGGCTAGGCTTATAAATGCCCTAGGGCAGATAGCCTAGTATGAACCTATGAACCTAACAGAGTGGCTGATCTCCAGGCCTTTCCTGTTCCTTGTGAAAGAGTCTGCAAGGCTCCATGTACACAAGACCTTAAAGCTCAGAGACAGAGATCTACAGATATAACAGCCATCAAAAATAAGACATTGCATGACAGAAATGTCATTAATGCCACCAAGGGACAGGACCTATACAGGATAACAGTTAGATTTTTTTCTAGCATGAAATTTAGGTTTAAAGGAGGTGGCACTTGCCTTCTACACAGCTTTACATGCAGGACCATCTTAAGAAACAACTTTACATAAAATGGGCTGAAAATGGAGGGTTTACAGGATGATAAATTACAAATACCAATAGTTAAACTGTGACATCAGCCAGGTATAACAGCAGCTCTGACTAAGTGGCTGAAGTTTGAAGTATGCCTCTAGCCTTACAGCACAGCACGAATCACTTCCATTTGTCAAGTGCATGATTTTCAATTGCTGAATTTCCTTACCTTCATTCAAAATACAGAATACCTCCTCTGAAAAGTGATCTTTATACGGAGATTAGGCTGAGAGTATCCAGGCTCCAAACCTCAGACTGTTCTGGCTAAGATAAAGAAAGACCCCCTCCCTTTCCTTATATGTCATCTAGTTAATGAACGGTGCTGATGATCATCTGGTCTTAACTGGAGTACCATGGATAACTACTCTTGCTTTGTTCATGGAGGAGTTACCAAGATGAGCTAGGCTTTGACCTTTGTTTTCTACAAGATACGCAACTTCCGAAGAATAGGAGGAAAAGCTCAGGGAAGCTCCAAACTTTCCATTACAGGTGATGGAAAAAGAAAACTGCCCATGCCTTCTTGGTAAGGGCATAATTATAACTGCTCATGCCTCCTTGACACTGGTACCTGGAGCGGAATCTCATCATCATCATGTAGGTAGTCAACTCGCAGAGTTTCTCCACTTGTATATCACATCCAAGAAGACACAGAGGTCCAATTACCATTTGTATGCTGTTGTAGCATGATATTCTGATTTTCTCTGCCACTACATTCAGAAGACAGGTTGAAAGAAGAGGCCTATACATACTGTTCTAGTTGAAAGGCCATATCCCAGATCAACGCTTGCTCCCATAACTGTAGCACCCCCTTGTTTTTTTTATGCATTATGCTACCACTGTGTTGCCTGTCACCACTTCAGGGTGCTCAGATGATAGTGTGCCCAGAGGGCTCTCAAGGTTAGAATAAGGGGAATCATCTCTTTTAGGCTGGTGTATGTTTGGCCATGGGAGACTGATGTCAAATGTGCAACAATCAAGATGTCATATATTAGTAACCAATACTTGGAAGAACACGAGACAAAGAAGGGCATTCCATAGTCTAATACCTGCTGTAACCAACAACCAAATTCTTTCCTACTGGAAGGAATTAAATGATAGAGTTTATCTGCTGGGTGTCTGTACTGTTCAATTTTTTTTTTTTTTAGGTATCACTTGACCATTATCCTGGGAAGGGCTACTGTTAGAATGGATGCAAACATTAACATTACTGCCTCAAAAAAAAAAAAAAATCCTGGCCGACATCACCGTCTCTTTCACTGACCTGAGAAATGGCCCAAAAAGAAAGATTGGACCTCCAGCAGGAACAGCTTGATCAGTGTTGTAGAGTGTTCAGCAAAGCACCTAGAAATATTTTGGTCTTCTCTGGACTGAGAATGGACTTTAGCACATTCTGTAAAAACCTCAGTATATTTAGGAACTGCATGGAGTAAGCTAGAGAGGTTCCCACCTTTTTCATGGAAGGTACTTGAAAGAGGTAGTCACCCAATTAAGGATAAATATGAATGCCCTTGGCCCCTGAGGTGTGCAAAATCAGGGCTATACCTCCTGTGAATACTTGGGGGCAGCATGTATAAAATAAAGGGCAAGGTAAGTATTTGCTACATGCATTAACACTCAAACTACATGTAGCTCTTGTTGATGGGAATATACAGACAAGCTTCCTTCAAGTCCAAGGTTGCTAGAATGCTAGAACACCCTGGGGTGGGGGTGCAACTTTACATTAACATTTTGAACTTGGTCACCTTTAGGCATTTTTTTTTTAGATTTAATATATCCCAACATGGATCTCCACTGATGCTCCTTCTTTGGGACCATGAATAACCATGGAAAAAAAAAAAAAAAAAAACACTGTCCTGCTTTTACAAGGGAATGCTTGATATTGCTCCATATGAGTTGACCAATACCTAGTTATGCCAGCACTTGAGAGAAAAAAATGGGAGGCATCTCAGGAAGAGTTCTAAATTACATCCTGCAGCAACAGGCTGCAAATTCAATCAAAGCAATTCATTCTGAAGCAGAAAACCCTCCATTTTCTTATGTGACGAGGACTGGGGTGGGGGGAAGAAACTGTACAAGGGGGAAAAGATTTGGGGAATATAGTGTGCAGTATTCTTTGCTTTCTTCCTGAGAGGAAACTTGATTTGCATCCCACTCTTGCAGACAGGTTCTGTCTCTGTGAACCCTGTAGTACAGGCCTATTTTTTTTCCGCAAAAACCTTTCTAATGAAGTGGCAATTATTGCTATATTATGGTATGGGAGAAAAGAGCAGTTGTTCTACTGATTCCATTGTCTTCAGTTTTCCTTTTAAAAGTTATCCATTTCCTCAGAGGAAGCATAAAAGAACTGTTGCCCCTTATCAATCATAGGTTGAATCCTCAAGACAAGCATGCCTGCTTAAGCCTGTAAGCTGTACTCCTACAGATATCTACAGCATCACACTCAATTTACTGATATACCTGCTCACTTTGATGACTGTGTTAAGCTGAGAATCCTTTGTGTCATAAATTTAATGCTGACGTCTGCTGCCATAGTATACTCCCTTGATATTTTATTAAGTGGGTATGACAATTTATACCCCTAAAGTCTAAGATTAAAAGAATGCCATTCATATCTAATACTCTTCATACTTGGAAAGACACAAACTGCTACAGTTAGTTTACTTTCCTTGGCCCTGAATAATACTGCTAAAAAGGGCAAGAGGGATGGAAGTGGGGAAAGAAATTATTCAAATAAATCTGCACACATTATGCACTCTGGAAAAGCTATTAGGATGTTTAGGCTGGGAGTGGGGTTGTGAATCTGGTCCTAAAGAAGCCACTTCAAAAACACCTTCAAAGGTTTGAGCACATGTGGGAAGGCTGCCACCTTGGCTCTCCAATCTCCAAGAGGTCCAAGTATCTTTTGCACAAATCTGATAACTCTTTTGAACTCCATATGAACAGTTCTCTCAGCAAAATGAGGATTTGACAAGATTAGTCTCCTTACTGTCTATCATACTGAAAAGGTCCAATGCTTTTAGGTCTCAGATGGACTGATGGGTACACTAAGGCCTCACTCTCTGCCTTCCGAGTCTTTGAAGTCAGTGTTTTTAGGTTTTGCAGTTTTCACTCGGAGTATACTTTCTTAGGAAAATTAGCTGAAAATTCCTTGCCTGAAGTATTGGATCCCCTAAAAGCCAATGCCACTAGCTTTGTGTGTTAAAAAAAAGACTAAGATTTCAGGCCAATGACAGGGGCATCATCTTGTTAAGAGGTTTACTACTCAGAAAAGGAGTTCTGATAATTTTTATCTAAAAAACAATGCAAGTAACAACCCTCAAGCAGCATTTATCTTCCGCATGCACAGTTGTTAATTTTTTTAGAAGTACTCACGACTAAATCTAAATCAGGTAAAAATCATGTTAGAATAGGATTCATTCTATATTTTCTAATAAAAATAAGTTGAAGCAAAGCTATTGGAAGGGGAAATCCAACTAAGAGGACAGTGAGGCACCTGACAAGGTATCCTCCATTCAGTGTGCATGTGTGCGTTAGCCTGTGTACAGGAATAAAAATGCTACATATACAAAATGAAATGCCCTGACAATTTCAGCTGGGCACAGTAATGTAGCATTTTTTTTTTCACTCAACAATTCCTGTAAAACACAACAGGAAATGTAATTTATTTAAGGTGAATAAGAAAAATAGCAATGTTGTACTAATGTTTTAGGACAAGTTTCTATTTTTTTTTCTCCTCAAAAAACTTGAGACCAGAGCTCTGGGTTCTCAAAGTGCAAAACTTTCAAGTTAAGTTATGCAATAAAACAGTGCAGCACAAAACATACAATGGAAACAAGTAGTCCTGTCATTTACAAAGTTAATTACTTTTTTTTTTTTTTTTTTTTAACCCTAGTTTTACTAAACAGCTTGGCTATCTTCCTGGTGAGCACTGGCAGACGCTGCCTCTAAGAGCAGGGATTATGCACGTATCAAGAAGAAGCAGCAAAATTCATCACCCAAACTTCTTGGTCAGCTAACTACAACATACCAATTTCAAAACTGGAGCGTAATCAGTTCTGTGGGCAGTTTCAACTGTGTGGTAAATAAAACTTGGAAGACATTAATTCACAGCAATAAAATACAGTCTGTGCAAAGTATGTGAAATCATTTTTGAACCACTTTTAGGCCACTGCCTTTGTCAGTCTAACAGAAAAAAATTCACATCAGCAACCAGTTAATTATGAATTTATAACATAGAAAAGCATAACGTCGGCAACATCAGTTAGAACAAGACTGAACTTGTATCATTTTCATACAAAACAAACTGATGGTGGATCCAAATCAAAATAAACATAGAAGCTTTACATTCAGAGCATGTGGGTACAAAAGAATGATATGAAGACAGTATTCTGAAATCGAGAATTGACAGACTCCACTTGGTGCTCACATTCCTGTTACAATTACAGTACCTTGTGCCATGCTGCTGCTCTCTAATCCAGACATTGGAAGTCTAAACTGATGTTATTTGCACACAAATACATTCTGTTGGTTCTACAGAATTCAAGGATGGTAATCAACAGAAATGGAGTTTAAATTCAAGTTAAACTTCCGTTATACAACCAGTGAAAGTTTTATGCAATGCTTAAAGTTAGCCGTTATACAAGGAAATGCAGTCACATGTCAGTGAAACAGCTGAAGAAAAAGCAGAGACTTCATGTATAGTACTTGGACATTGCACTACCATGCACAGTAGCTCCCAATGTTATTAAATACTTAATGATTTAGTAAAAGCATTGATGAACACTGCCACAGCTTCTTCAAACAGGCATCTGTTAAGAAAATACAGGTAGGGAATGGAGCTTCACTGAAGAATGTAGGCTTGAACATCAAATAAAAAAAAAAGACACAGGCTTTAAACAAAGGCTTGTCTGCTATTTGATCACACATCATGCCCCTACACTCAGGATGCAGACAGCACATAATATAAGTAATCCTGCAAAAAATGAGCAATGGTACAATTGAGAGTTTCCTGGAGTTAACACGTGTTTGGTCTAACGGTACCACACCTCTCATATATAGGGTGCATTTCTGAAACAACACTTTTGCCATCACAAGCTAAAATCACATGCCCACAAGCAATATACCATCTCCAACTTGAAAGAAAAAACTGTACTCATACATTGTGTATTGTAGCAGTTTAAGGCCAAGGGTAAAATGACCTTTGTATTTTTTTTCCCAAATCTAGCAAGCTGGAAGTTTCACATATGAACATTTATCCTCTTAAATGTGCCCTTATGTGTAAGCTCTTGAAGACATGATTGACCTGCAAAGTGCCAGTTGAACTCATGCAACATCTATATGGAAAAACTGAGTTATCTGGAAAGGCACGTGTATTAGAAAACCCATCTTTGAAAACAAACCTCATGTTCTTTACTTTTTTTTTTTTTTTGCTAACTATGCTTTTTCCTCTTTCTGATTTCAAGCTTATTAACCAGCACAGCCCTTTTTAAAACAGAACCACATAAGCATGCAATGGTTCAAAGACATATTGTTAAGAACAAAATGCTACACCTCTAAATGGGGTGAAACAAAAAACAAGGAGGTAATGTATCATGGTACCCTTGCATATAAGGGTGTACATTAAAAAAAGATGCAGAGTCTCTGCAACTAAATTCAACAATGAAGCTGAATGTGACAGTATTTGGTCAAGTGGAATCTCAATCTGCAACCCTGAAACTTCCTGACACTCATTTTCTAAAAGCCCCAGTGTCAGTAAAAGAAAGTGAATCTTTGATTCAACAAATTCAAGATTCCACACCACTCACTTAAAAGAAACTATACAACAATAAAACTGCAATCCCTTGCAGTGGAACTGTAGCATTATAAAGCTTTCTCTTCATTGTTATTGATGCATCAATAAAAAGCACTTCAAAAATTAATTTCCTTAGTTTTGAAAACAAAATATACACGGTTGATAACAGCCTACACAATTATGCAGTCTGATGAAGACCAAACAAGTAAGCCCTGTGGTTGCAATATCCCTGGCTCAGTGATGCTACCTTTCTGGAAATGCATAATAATTTACTAACAGGACATTTCGTTACCTTAACAAAAGTAAACAATGTTACACAGACAATCATACTATAGAAACTTTTTTTTCTTTGCTTCTCTTCACACATATGCAGGCGCGCGCACACACACACACACACACACACACACACACACACACACACACATGCACACACACCCACACCTCGCGCACACACAACTTCACAAACATCACTAGTGTTAATGCAAATCTTTACATTTTTTATCATTACAAAGTGCAACCACGATCACTTTAATCTCCCAAGCTGCTCTAATACCGAAACATGGCAGATAATATTGCCTACGTCTGTGAATGTTATCATCCAAGGAAGATTAAAACAATCTTGTTAAAAAATACAGCTAAAATATTCTATTATCTGCAGACTTCATGCAGGTTTCCTTTTTTTAACAGAAATTCTGCTCTTCACCAATACCCAAAATCTTAACTTTCCCACCAAAATCACACAGTATACTGTACAGGCAACATACACCTGTGTTTAACTGCCACTGCTGTGTATGAAGTTCAGCTATGATATTAATTTGCACGCATCAGGGAGCCTACAGCAAGCTGTGCACACTCCAACAAGCCAGGCGATGGCCTGCCAGCTCCCATTCAGCCACTGCTGTCCTTTTGGTTAAAAAGAAACTTCTTCTTTGTGCCTGGGTCTTTTCATATATCCCTGTGTGTTCATCTGTTAGGAATAAAAATGACTGTCTTCAAAAATCACTGCAGTTTGGTGCCCATCTTTCGTTGTCTGTTTCTACATAAAGAAAATATTTTAAAAAAGAAAATATAGTCTTGTCATAATCAGTAGCAGCGATGCTTTACTAGTGATAAGCACTATGAAACAATCAGACATACTGTAATAAATGTATAAAAGCTGTTCAATATGATTAATCCATGAAACATAGCTAAAAT
>NC_056750.1:333279134-333462773 GCF_019279795.1 Protopterus annectens
AAAACCTTTTTGCACAATTCTTCATACCCTCTTGCGCAGTTCTTCAAACCCTATCACATTTCAATCTCTATACCATTTAAGTGCACATTTAATGTTCAGTGTCTCATTGAGACCTGGATAGACATCAGCTCTCAGTTCTATCTGCCATTTTAATTCCTGGACTTGCAGGAATGTGTCCATGTCCCCTACAAATTCTGTTATTTTTTCCAGCACTGTGAATTTGAATCCTGTGAAGTTTGGGCAAATAGCACTGTGTTTAGCCAAGGCATTCAAACTGTCCAGTTTGTATATTGCTGCAGTGTGTTCTTTAATACAGCTACTCAGCTTCCTGTTCGTTTTGCCGATATAGAAATTCCCAGTTTTCGCAGAAAGCACAGTAGACTACATTATTTGTGTTGCAGTCATAGTGGTCATGTAGACTGACAGTTCTGTTGCAGTGCGAGAAGGTGACGTTGTTTTTTCGTATGTGTACACAGGCAACACACTTGCCGCAGTCAGACATTCCAGGTTCTGTCGATACTTCAACTTGGGACATCCCCAAACTTCTGTTTCAAACGAACCTCTTCTTTTGGTGGTGCATTCTAGAGGAATAAAAGCCCATCCCCACAGAGTGAAGTATCGAGTTTCCAGCCCAACCCCCACCCTTCAAAGAAGGCACACCCACTCACGCACGCACCTGCATGTCTGTAAGCATCACTTGACCACCGGGAGGACATTCAGACTCCACACAGAAGGCGCTTCAGCTGAGAATCAAACAGGAGAACCTCTTGCTGTGAGGCGACAACGCTAACTGCTGCACTACCGCGGCCTTATATATATTATATATTGAAATTCAGAAGATCAAGACAACACCAAAATTCCACACCACCAAATATTTACATTACAGAAAGTCATAACAACAACTGCAGCAAAACAAAAATATACCTTTTATGTTTTACAGGGGGGACAATCCCCCCCCTGTATCCCCCCACACTCCCTGCAAATTATAATACACCAACTCTGAGATCGCACTACAGTGAGGAAAAGGGTGTAGTTCCCATTCCTCACTGCACCGCGATCTCCATTCAGCTCAAAGTGCTGTATGACATGCACATCTGGCATTTCATTGATCTGACTTCCAGTAATTTAAACGTTCGGTGTTGTCGTCTCAATCTTCTAAATTTCAGGTAAGGGAAACTTCGATAAAGTCAGGTAGACCCATATAAACACTAACTTCAAAAGAATAAAGGGTTGGCCTTTCAGTGCTCTAAAGTTATCACACATAAAAGTTTGAGTCTTTTGTCCATTTATTAAGCAAGATATCTT
This sequence comes from Protopterus annectens, assembly GCF_019279795.1. Classification (NCBI taxonomy): domain Eukaryota; kingdom Metazoa; phylum Chordata; order Ceratodontiformes; family Protopteridae; genus Protopterus; species Protopterus annectens. The sequence continues at coordinate 333,280,440 of NC_056750.1, forward strand.
TAAACAAAAAACTCATACATACATAGTAGTGCTCAACATGGAAATGCTGAGATATGTTCTCTTGCCCACCTTAATGGTAGGCCTTCAGAAAATAAAGTTACAATAATCTTGGATCACGTGTTTGAGCAGCAGCCTGGATGGTAGAGAAACCAACCACAGAGGGTAGGAATTAATGGCTGAAGTAAGCAGGCCCATACTGGAAGAAGGGAGTTTATCTGAACTGTTGTAATGCTGACTCCTGGATAGTGAGTACAGACTGCAGCATACAGACCAGACATGTGTATACACAAATGCCTTCTGGGGATATGTTTGCAGGAGTGTGCATGCACACAGGATCCTATGGATCAAAGGAAGTGGCTTGGCTAATGGCAGTTACAAGCCTAGCCAAGTTCTACCCTTGTTTCCATGATCTGTGTCTACAGCCCCTGTCCAAGAAGGGCACAGATAGAACTCCAGGGGTGAATTTACAGTTACCCATCTAATCGTTCAGACTGCATTTGAAGAGGGTCAATGAGGTGCTCTGGCAAAGTGGGATTCTGTTCCAAAGGTGTGGTAAACTCTGGGAGACAAATGTCCCTCCACCAGGTTCTATTAATGTCACATACCAGGTTAAGGTCTTTAGAGAGATGAACCCATGTACCATTTGACTTGCAGACATGCAATTCCAATAAAGCAGGGTCAGAGATTGCCTTACATGCAAGGTAGAGATCGCCTCAGAGTAGTCTGTATGAAACAGAATAAAGTGACAGTTATTTCAGATGATCTACATAGGACAGATGCTGAAGACCTCAAAATTTTCCTTGGTCTCTTCAATTGCTGCAGGTGCTTGGAAAGGTACATACCAAAAGGGGCATTGTACTATTTGCCTGATGAGAGAAGAGTACAGGCAGGTTATAACTTTTTTTTCTGGAGGCAATGCACTTAACTTATGAGATAAGCAATACAGAATGCCCTTCTTACCATTGTGGAGGCATGGTGATCAAAGGTAAGGTTGCTGTCAACCTGTGCTCTCAGGTCTCTCATCACAGAGTGCGTACTTAGTGTGTTGCTACTGAGGTGGTTGTTAGCAGGAACACTGCTCTTACCGAAAGGGATAATACATTGTTTTGCACACAGTTTAAGTCCATGACTTTGGCACAGATCATTTGTCTGAGTAAGACCCTCTTGTAGGATTTTGACAATTTGGAGAGTCTATGACTGCTCCCAGTTTGCGGTCATCAGCAAACTGTCAGCCACAGACCTTTACTTTTTGCCTATACTTCAGAGAAATACATTTCAAACAGTAGAGGTCCCAGGACTGATCCTTGTGGAACACAGGAATTTTATTAAGCTTAAAACCAAGCTTTTCGTCGGCGCTCTGCACCAACTTCTTCAGAAAGCAAACTTAAGTCACTGTGCAGAGCGCCGACGAAAAACTTGGTTTTAAGCTTAATACAATTCCTGTTTGGTATTTTCGTTTATTGGCGTTCTTTACAGACATTTTTTGGATTATTAGGAGTCCTGAATATAACATCTGGATTACTAGGAGCTTTTTAGAGGTGCAGTGACCGGCAACGGTGGTATTTATCAGTTTGTGGTTTTGTTATTGAGTCGTGCAGAGAATCCCTATAAGTGTGTACATTTCCCTACCAAAATCATCATCCTGGCTAATCAACCTAGGTAGCCTACACATCTGGCCCTTCACAATTCCACGCTTTTGATGTGGGGCTGGCAACTCTCATAGTGTAACAAACAATTAGAATAAGTTGGTTTCCTAAAAATAGTGGAAACCAACCTGCCATCCCTTTTTTTCAAAAGTATATCCAAGTAGTCAGACTCACTACTGCTGTATCTATGAGTGAAAGACAAACAAAATCAGTATTAGTGTTCAAAAATAAACTCTTCAATTTCTTCCTCGGGTCCAGTCCACAAAATCAAGATATCATCCAAAAATCTTAGATATCTATTGATTTTGGACATAAACCTGTATTTGAGCACAACTTCCTTCTCCCATTCAAGCAAAACAATGTTTGCAAATACTGGTGCGCACTTAGCGCCCATCACAACACCAGTAGTATGTCGATAGTATTTGCCTTCAAAAAATAAGCAATTACTATTTAGTACGATTTCCGTCAATCTGGTTAAAAAACTGACCTTGTCATTAGGAAGAATGCCTGATCCAAATAAACATTCCTCAAATGCTTTCGTCCCTTTGTCATGTGGGATGACGGAAAACAAATTGACCACATCAATAGCCAAAAAAACCCACATCATTAATGAATGAAAGGTCTCGTAACATCTCTAAACAATGCAAAAAGTCTCTCAATGTCATCTGTTTTGTTGATGGGCTTGACATGTTAATCGATGTAAGCAGCTAGGGGCTCTGTCTTTTAACCCCTGGCTGCTACAATCGGTCTAAATGGTGGGTCATGTGCACACTTATGGAGCTTGGGAATACCAAAGATCACCGGGATGACTGGGCTAATCCACACACAAAAAAATCCAATTCAGTGCCATTCCTGATCCTGTGAAAAGGCATCAAATAATTCAATGTCAATTCTAGAATTTACATAATTTATCTCATTACAGGAAACCCTAGAGTAAGTGGTGGGGTCGTTGAGAATCTCATTTTTTAAACTACAGTCGAAATTTGACATCAAAATGACACCCCCACCCTTGTCTGGTTTCATAAACCTAGTTGTATCATTTCTAATCTCACGGAAAATTTTTCTTTCATGTGTACTGAGGTTATCACTCATTAATTCATTACCTTGAATCAAATTCCTAAATTCTAGTTTACAAAAAGATTTAAACAGTCCAATCTTACTGTGATAGGAGGGAATAAAGGTGCTAACTCCTTTTAAGCAGTGATGTAAACCCCCCTTCATTCTGTGGAAACAGCAACTTTAAATGAAGTTGCCTAGTGTATAATCTAAAATTCAATAAAAGAGAAGCAACATCAGTTTTTAAACACGGAACAAATGAAAAACCTTTTTCAAAAGATCACAATGTGTGGACATCAATGGTCTATTAGTAAAATTATACGAAGTAAAATCACTGTTCTTGAAAATCTTGACACCCTCCTTGCTTTCTCTGTCACTCAGGATGCCACCATTTGACAAGTCCAACTCACTGGACTTGTTCAATACCGGTAATTCCGTCTCCTCCTCCCCATTCCACCCTTTCTTGTTGGACTCCCGACGGTTCTGGTACCCAGAACCAGTCCGGTTCGCCTGGTTCCTCAGGCATTCTGACCTCCTCAATTCTGGTGGTGGTGGTGGTGGGGGGGGGTTCTAAAAAAGTCATCTCTACCATCAGAAGTGTTTTGAGCTTTACTCTTATTTTTACCAAAGCCATTTGCGCTGGATCCAACAAACTCATCTGTTACACAATTAGGCATACCAACATCATTAGTACAATCATCATCACAACCAGCTTTGTTATGCACATTAAAACCTTAAACATTTTTGGTCACAATCTTTTCTGTTCCGTTTTAGTTTAACCTGTTTGTTGACAGACTTGCCCCGGACATTTCTCTAAATCAAATAAAATTTTGTTGTATTTCATTTTATATTTAGAAAATATCAAATCAGATGTTATGCTAGAATTTAGAACGTCTTTTTTAATACTTTTCAAGTTTCAAATTGTTGTCCCTTATGATGATTCGCATTACCTCAAGTCCTGTGTTATTATAAAGGTCCACCAACTCCTTGTAGGCTGTCGTATCATCTGAAATTCCGTTCGGTAGTTTAAATACCTGGAATCCCTTTCGGACGTGCTTCAGTCTAATAGATTCAGCCAAAAAAGCATTATTGAGTTGAAGACCACGAAATTTGAGCCCAAGGTTCTCAAAGGACGCCAACTGATTGTTTAAGGTGCCCAAAACTACGCTGTCTTGTTAGTCGTCATCGAAGCTAAGCACAGGACTGGAGAAAAAGTCGGTGAACTCAGTAGAAGCGGACGGATTGGACACACTCTCTGGTTCATTGGAAACTCTGTCAATCCCGGGCTGAGGGTGCAACGTTAGTAAATCCAAATCCTGAGATGCAGTAATGCTTTTGAAAACCCCACCAATGTTCTCTTGCTGGCTCGAGGAGGAAGTGACTAAATGAACCGTCAATTTAGAAACAGCATCTCTAAGTTCTTTAATAAGAACTTCCATGATAAGCAGCAGCAACGCAGAGTTCCATGCAGCAATATTAGAGTTGCATTGGAATTAAGAGAGACCAAATGGCAACTTAGATTAAATGCAAAAAAAATGTTCCTGGTATAAATGACATCTCTTTTGCCCCTCTTTTAAAATTGAAAGCTAGAAACATACAAACTTGCAGAGTGGCTGTTTTTACAGTTTTTCATAGTTTCATTGATTCAACTTGTTTGCTTGTTTTTAATATTTAATGTTTTTATGGAATGCATAGTACATGAATTTAAATGTTTATTTATACATTCAATCAAATATGAATTGATTTAGTCCCATTAATGTGATATCATGAGATAATTTTTGTGTATAAATAGGAAGTGATGTATTTTTTCTGTGACTCTGATGAAGCCTAAGATGGAGAGGTGAAAGCGCTCAGTCAACATTAAAGCACTGAACCTCGCTACACCATTGTGCGGTTATTTCCTTTTTTATTTTTAGTTTAGTGTTGGTTTTGCCCAGTGTGAGGTGAACTGCTTGTGTTATATTTGAGTATTTCTTTGCCTGCAGAATGCAATGACTGGAGCTAGGCACGTTGTGAATACCCTGGGCGCAGTAGATAAGCCAAAGGGCAATGCAGAGAATTCATAGTGCATGTAGCCTGCTCTGAAGCGTAGGTAATTTCTGCAAGATTCCCTTACTGGGATGTGCAGGTAAGCTTCCTTTAAGTCCAATGTTGCCAACCAGGCAATTTTGCCCAGCATGGGAAGCAGCTGATGAAGAGTTAGCATTTTGAATTTTGGGATTACCAAAAAGTTGTTTAGAATAGACAGGTCCAGGATAGGACAACCAGGAGTAGTCTTTTCTGGGTACCAGGAAAAGTCGAGTAAAAACCTTGTCCCCATTCCTCTGCTGGGACAGGATGAATAGCCCTGATACTTAGGAGAGAGAGAACCTGCTGTTGAGCCTCTGCCCACTGATTTGGGGGGGTAGGTCTGGCCAACCGTTTGGGGTTGGTAAGGTGTAGAAGTGGAATAGATATCCTTGGGAAACTATATTTAAAACCTATTTGTCTTGGGTAATGAGTTCCCAGTTTTTTGCATGCAGGGCGATCTTTCAACCTATGGAAGCAGACAGTTGAGCAGGGCTTGGAAGGTTTAAGGTCAAGTCATTGTGACAGCTTACCATAGGGAGGTATCTTACTACTTCCAGCTTTGTAAGTGGGAGCCCCCCACTGCTTAGGCCTCTGAGTACCTTGAGACTGTAGCCTAGGTGGTCTGCTGTTCCTGAGTTTGGACTGAGAAGGCGTGGAAGAGACAGGAAAGGACCAATTCTTAGAAGGCCAATGCCTACTAAATCTGGTAGGCTGTACTTGCAGGAAATCTTTAACATTTTGCATAGATTTAGCTTTTTCCTCCATCTTTTTAAGAACTACTTCTGCTTTGTTGTCAAACAGGTGGGTCTTAGTTTAAGGGAGCATCTAGTAATTTAGCTTTAACATGATCTGGCAAATTTTGCTCCTTAAGCCAAGCATGCCTTCTAAGAATAGACCCAGTGACAGCAGCCCTGCAAGATGCCTCTAAAGAGTCAAAACCACATTGCAAAGTATGTTTACCAACTTGTTCAGCAGAATGCATTACATCCTGTAATTCTTTATTTTCAGCACAGTCAGGAATCAACATTTTCTGTTTAAGTAGTCCAATAATATGCTGCTGATGCTTTAACATATGAAACTGGCAGTTTAAGGCCCTAATGGCCAAAGTAGCAGAAGTGTAAACCTTCTTACCCCATCAGGCCCTGGAATCTCTATCAGAGGGGATAGGGTTTTGGCAGTCGTAGCCTTAATGCCTTTGGGTCCCTGTGAAATGGTCTCTGGGTCCGCAGTAGGATTCTTAAAGAGGAACTTGTGAGAGTCAGGTACTCTAATACCGGTCAGGTTTCCTGGGAGCCGGAGGTAGTGTGTCTGGGGCCAGGCTAGATTCCAAGAAGGCATCATCTACAATGTCCAGTACAGGAGGGATAGCGAAAGGCCTATGTTGTGGTAGGAGTAAGAATTCCCTAAGCCTCTTTTTGGAGTCAGAGTAATCCTGGCTTTCCCAGCAGAAATGCTCCCTAAGAGTGTGCAAAGTTTCCTCAAAAGAAAAATCTCCTGGAGGGGAAAGCAGAGGGTATGGAGTCCTCTGCATCAGAATCCTCATTGGTAGATAAGGGCAAATCCTGGTCATCAGAAGAAAAAGAAATTTCAGAATCCTGATCAGAAGGAAAATCAGTTCTAGGTCTCTTAGAGGGAGAAGGCTGGCTTCCCCTAATTAGAGTAATAAGGTCTTCAGCCATTCTTATTTGTTTTTAAGGCATATGGGCCTAACCATGCGGTTTGGACGTTGGCTTTCTAGGCGTGGGTCGAGATTTAGGCCTTGGAGAAGATGGCATTGGTTTGATATGCAAGTCAGTAGGCCTGAATAGACCCTCAGAAGCTGGTGCCTGCACAACGGCTCCGGACCCATCCAAGGTAGAGACATCCGCAGGTTCCATAGTCGAAGAAGCATCTCGCGGCATACCGGACTCCGAATGGGTCTCAGTACAGGCTTGCGAATCTAAAGTAGCGGGTATCAGGGGCTGCGTAAGTACCTCACTGAGTACCGGCGAACAGCTTAAAGGAAGTGTCGTCAGCAGCTTTGGACCTATGCAGTTCTCAGTCTATCTTTACGTTTTTTCGGAATGTCTGTAGTCGGATGGCTTACCGAAGCCATTTCTGGATAATTAAACAGAGTACTGAAATAGTTTGATGCAAAAATGAACAGACTATGAATAGTTTGAGGATTGAATAAGGCACAAAACAGAGAGGGACGTTGTGGTCTGGGCCTAAGCAAGGAATGCAGTATGAATTAAAATCTTTATGAGGTATTTGCTTTCCACAAGTAATGCAATTGTTAACTTTTACTCATATCAGTTTAGAGCAAGAAAAAGGATCCCCAATGGGGTACTTGGCTTTTTTGAAGACTTCGGTTCTGAAACTCGAAAACGAAAATTTCAGGAGTCGGCCGACCGGCACTTGCAAACTGCTTCTGCTTCGGGCACCACGCAGCAAGAAAGACTGATGTTATGGCATTGGCTGCATGCTTTATACCCCTGACTACCTGATGTCATGGAAGAAGAGACAGCATCCGACGCAGGACCCAAGACTTTGATAATCAGGCCGGCTGAGGGCAACCTGCAGGCAGATAACCCAAATGTAATGACTGCAACAGTGAAACACGAATAACATCATATTTTCTGGGAGTGCGGTGACTTGGTGGACTTTAAGTATTCCCTGCAGGATGCACAGAGAGATACAGGATGGTTAGCTTGGGGTGATGAGGGAGATGATTTTTCTGAGCTATGATACAGAATCGGAATTGCCTACGCATGGGTAGGGCCTTGCTGTGTCTAATAATGGTGGCTGCCAAAAAAGCAATTAGTAGAAAATGGAAATCAAAATCTAAACCAACTATACTAGAAGTAGTAAATACAGTAACAGAGATAAAGCAACTGGAATTGAGATATTTAGAAAAAGGGTAGGAACATACCTACATAGGAAAATGAGAATCGTGGGAAAGTACAGTTGTGTACACTTACCATAAATGTAGATGTTAGAGTGTATTCACTGTTGCATTCATTACATTTGGGTAATCTGCTGGCAGGTTGCCCTCAGTCGGCCTGAATTCCAAAGTCTTGGGTCCTGCGTCGGTTGCTGTCTTCTTTTCCATGACGTCAGGTCTTCAGGGGTATAAAACATGCATCAGACACCATTTTCTTTAGTTTTTCTTGCCCCTGATGTCAGGTGCCCCCCCAAAAGGTAGCAAAATTATAAATATATATCTATATATACATGCATCAATATAAACTTAACCTTCATCTACAAGCAAATACACCACATAGGTTGTAGAGGATAGAGAAGGACAGATACATTTCAGAATGACGGGGATGGAGGGAGGGTAACCTGGACTGCAACAGTGAATACACTAACATCTACATTTATGGTAAGTGTACACAACTGTACTATGTTCTTAGTGTTGCACTGTTACAGTCATCACATCTGGGTAGAATCCCAAAGCTATGGTTGGGTGACTGGAGCTAAACAGCATTTGTTGTGGCTATAAGGCCCTCCAGCACTGCAGTGGCAAAGCCTGCCCTGGACTTAAGAGTAGAAAGGCAAATGGTAATGCTTTGTAAAGGTGTGAACAGAACTCCAAGTAGCAGCCTCTAGAATGTCTTTGGTTGGTACTCCTCTGAAAAAGGTTGCTGAAGTAGCTGCAGCTCTGGTGGAATGAGAACCAATGCCCATGGCCCACAGGTTTACCATGGTGTAAGTAGCAGAAATGGATGCAGTGGCTTATCCACTTTGAAACTGTCTGCTTTGAAAAAGCCTTTCCTTCTGATCCTGCAGCATATGACACTAGTAATTGCTCAGTCTTTCTTAGAGCCTTAGTCCTGCTCAAGAAGAATCTTAGCTGCGTACGTCCAAAGAATGCAGAATTCTTTCCCCCTTGTTCTGTGGATTTGGATAGAAAGTTGGCAGATGAATTGTTTGGTTAAGGACCACACTGGACACCACCTTAGGCATAAAAGTAGGATTTGTTCTCAGAGACACCCTGTCTGGGTAAAATATGATAAAAGGCTCTATAGCCATGAGGGCCTGTAGCTCAAACTTCTTGCTGAAGTAATAGCTAGCAGCAGAGCTGTTTTCCATAAGAACTTTAGATCAGCGGTAGCAGCTGGTTCAAATGGAGGCAGGGTGAGCTTTTCCAACACATAATTGAGGTCCCATGCAGGTAATGGTGATCTTCTAGGAGGCCTTAAATTTTTGGCTCCTCTAAGATACTGCTTTAGTAAAGGATGAGAAAAGATTGGTGGCTCTGTATTGTAATGAGCCGAAATGGCAGTGGCGTGGATTTTGATTGATGAGAAAGATAGGACTTTGTCAAGCATCTCATTTAAGTATTGCAATATCTGAGGAATATTTGGTTCTGCTGTATCAGTTCCTTGTGCTTGATTCCAAGCACAAAATCTCTTCCATTTGTCAGCATAAGATTTACTAATACTAGGCCTTTTGGCTTCCAGAATGACATCCATCACAGCTTTACTGAGAGGTGTTGTTTGTATGACTACATGATTAGCCATGCTGCCAGGTTCAGAGTCTGTAGTTGATTGTGCAGGATCTGATTGTTTTGCTGGGACAGTAGTTGTGGTCTTGGAGTCAAGGTCCAAGCTGGGTATTGAGACAAGTTCCTTAGGATTGGGTACCAGTATTGGCGGGGCCAGTCCGGGGCAATTAATATCATCTTTGGCTCCTCTTGTCTGACTTTCAGGAGGACCTTGGATAGAAGAGGCAGAGGAGGAAAGGCGTAAACAAATAGGTTTTTCTAACTGAAGGATAGAGCGTCCACTTTCCATGCTTATCTGTGATAAGTCCTTGTGCAGAATGTTTTCAATTGATAATTTTGAGGAGAAGCAAATAGGTCTATGTCTAGGTTCCCCCATTGCTCTGTTATGCTTTAGACTTGTGGATTTAGTTTCCACTCGTGAAGATCCATAAGGTTTCTGCTTAAATCGTCTGCCAGAGTGTTTTGTTTTCCTGGCAGAAATTGAGCTTGAAGATGTATTTGGTAGGTCAAAGCTGTGTCCCACAGTGCCATGGTTAATCTGCAAAGGGGGTATGAGTATGTGCCCCCTTGCTTGTTTATGTACCACAAGACTGTGGTGTTGTCAGTCTTTATCAGTAGTTGTCCTGGATTAAGTAAGTCCTTGAAGGCTGTTAGGGCATTTTGAACAGCTAACATCTCTTTCTGGTTGATATGCAGATGCATTTGCTTTGGTGCCCATCAGCCCTGAATGCATCTTCCTGCCATGTGGGCCCCCCAGGCATAATTCAAGTCTGTTAAGGTTTGGCTGGCAGGGGGTGGAGTGAAGGGCAGTCCCATGTTATGGTGTCATGCCTTTGCCCACCATAGAAACTCTTGTTGCAGGCAGGTAATGAGAGGTATCATGGTTTCCAAACTGTGTGAATGTTGACTCCATAAACTTTTTAGGTACCATTGAAGTTTCTTCATATGCAGTCTTGCATATGGAATTAGGATGCAGGATGCCATGAAGCCCACAGCGTGCAGAATTTGTCTTGCAGAAGACTGGGTCTTTTGTTGCCAGTTTGAAGTAAGTAGTCAGTTGCCTTTGCTTGTCTGGCGTGAGGTAAGCCATCTGGGCAGTTGCATCTAAGCATGCACCCAGGAATGTTATCTTTTGAGAGGTTGTGATTTCTTTTCATTTATTGTGTACCCTAGGCATGTTAGAAGCCTTCTCACAAACACCAGGTGTCGAAGAAGAGTGTCTTTGTTCTCTGCTTGAATGAGACAGTTGTCCAAATAAGGATATATTTGTATACTACTTTGTCTGCAAAATGCAATTACTGGTGCCAGTGCCAGGCACTTTGTAAAGACCCTGGGCGCAGTAGATAAGCCAAAGGGCAGTGCAGAGAATTGGTAATGCATTAAGCCAGCATTGAATCTGAGGTATCTTCTGCACGATTGTCTTACTGGGACATGCAGGTATGCCTCTTTTAGGTCTAAAGTCACCAGCCAAGCATTCTTGCCCAGCATGGGCAGAAGCTGCTGCAAAGTCAGCATTTTGAATTTTGTAATGTCCAGGTATGTGTTCAAAATCGATAAATCCAGTACTGGCCACCAGGCCTTGTCCTTTCTGGGTACCAAGAACAATCTTGAGGAAAAACGTTGTCCTTTTTCCTGTTCTGGTACTGCCTGAATGGCCCCCATATCCATGAGGGACGTAACCTGTTTCTGTGCCTCTTGCCCTTTGATTTTTTGGCAGATCTGGCCAACCATTTGTCATTGGCAGAGTGTGGAAATGGAATCTGTTTCCCTGTGATACAATGTTTAGTACCCACTTGTCCTGGGTTATTAACTGCCAATTTTGAGCAAAAAGTGCTAATTTTCCCCCTATGGGTGCTGCCAAAAGATAAGTGCTTGGTGGAGGCAGAGGGAAGTCATTGGGATTGCTTTCTGTAGGTTTGCGCTTTATCTCCTCCAAATTTGGAGGTGGAAGCGCCCCATTGCTTTGACCTGTATGAATCTTGCGCCTGTATGAATCTTGCGCCTGGTATCTGGAACCCTTAGGGCGCCTGGATTTGCCCCTTTGAGCTCAGTCTGACACAGGAAAGGACCAATTTTTTGTAGGCCAGTGTCTACTGAATCTTGGTGGCTGCACTTGTAAGAAGTATTTAACAGTTTGCATAGACTTAGCTTTGTCTTCCATTTTCTTTAGAACCTCTTCTGCCTTAATACCAAACAGAGAATCATGCTGTAAAGGTCCATCTAGCAATTTAGCTTTAACATGATCAGGTAAATTTTGTTCCTTTAACCAGGCATGCCTCCTAATTACAGATCCAGTAACTGCGGCCCTTCAGGAGGCCTCTAAAGAATCAAAACCACATTGCAAAGTATGCTTTCCAACTTGCTCAGCTGCATGCAATAATTCCTGCAATTCTTTATTTTCTGCACATTCTGAAATCATCATTATTTTCTGTTTCAGCAATCCCATAACATGTTGTTGGTACTTAATCATATGAAATTGACAGTTTAAGGCCCCGATTGCCAAGGTTGCAGATGTATAAGCCTTTTTTCCCCATCTGTCTAGTGCTATCTCTGTCAGAGGGTGTAGGATTTTTTGCTGCTGAGGCCTTAACTTCCTTTGGACCCTGTGAAATAGTTTCAGGATCAGCAGCAGGGTTTCTAAATAAAAAATGTATGCGAGTCAGGTACCCTGTAGTATCTGTCAGGCTTAGCGGGAGCTGGAGGTAAGGATTCAGAGGTCAAGCTTGACTCTGAAAACACATCATCCACAATGTCTAAAACAGGGGGGATGGCTAAAGGTTTGTGCTGAGGGAGAATGAGATCTCTGAGCCTCTTTTTTTGATTCTGAGAAATCTTGACTCTCCCAAGTGAAAATGCTCCCTCAAAGTATGCAAAGTTTCTCCAAATGAATAATCAGGAGGAGATGCAGAAGGAATAGACTCCTCAGCATCAGAATCCTCATAGGGAGGTATAAACAATTCCTGATCAAAAGAGGAATCAGAAGAAATAGAAACCTGAAGATTCATAATCAGAGTCTTGCCTAGGCCACTTATCTGGAGGGGGATGGGAACCTCTGATCAAGGTAATAAGGTCTTCAGCCATTTTGATCATCTGTTTTTTAGGCATAGAGGCCAGTGCACGTGGCTCATGCGTCGTTTTTTTAGTTTTAGAAGTTGATTTTTTCTTTGGTTTTGCATCTGTCATCGGTTTGATATACAAATGAGGTCTAAATACACCCTCAGAAGCCGGTGCCTGCTCAGCGGCTCCGGACCCATCCAAGGGAGATACATCCGTCGGTCCAATACCTTGAGTATCTTGTGGCATGCCTGACTCCACATGGGTGTCGGTAGAGGCATGGAACTCGAAAGTAGTGGGTATCAGGGGCTGCAAAAGCACCTCACTGAGTACCAGCGACTGGCTTAGGAGAAGCTTCGCCGGTTTTGGATCTCGACTGCCTTTCTCTGTCCTTTTCCTTGCGTTTTTTATGTACTCCGGTAGTCGGATTGCTATCAGACAACATTTCTGGGTAGTTAAAATCTGTTTCCAAAATACTTTGATGCAAAAATATACAGACGTTGTGATCATGGCCTAGGCAAGGAATACAGTATAAATGGAAATCCTTATGAGTTATTTGCTTCCCACAAGTAATACAATTAACTTTTTCCGACATCGGTAAAAAGCAAGAAAAAGTTTCCCCAACGGGGTACTTAGCTTAGGCGAAGACTTCGGTTCTGAAACTCAAACTCAATTTTTCAGTAGTCGGCCGACCGGCACTTGTGAAAATGCTTCTGCTTCGGGCACCGCGCGGCAAGAAAGACTAAAGAAAATGGTGTTGCATGCATGTTTTATACCCATGACGTCATGGAAGAGAAGACAGCAACCGACGCAGGACCCAAGACTTTGGAATTCAGGCTGACTGAGGGCAACCTGCCAGCAGATTACCCAAATGTAATGACTGCAACAGTGAAACACGAAGATCAATACATACAGGGGAGGAATAGGTTGGTATTAGGCTATTGGCCCTAGGGATTATACAAGCTTAGCCATAACAATTCCCTGGCTATTTCTTCCCACAATATTTACTTCTCTGGACCAGTCGAGCAGGGCGACTGATGTGATCCCTGGGGTAAATTTCCTATCGCCGATCCAGTAGTCAAGGTTCCTTTTGAAGAGGGCCAAGGAGGTGCTCTGCCTGACATGTATGGGCAGTCTATTCAAGAGAGTGGGTCAGGAACCTATCCCTCCAGCATGTTTTGTTCATTGTGATGACAAGATTTAGGTCCCTGGAGTGTGTGGCTCTGATGGATTGGGATTTCTTTAAGTGTAGCATGTCCAACAACTCTGGGTTTGACATGGCCTTGTATGTTAAGCAGAGATAGCTTCTGAGTAGACTATATGCGACAGAGTATAACTGGAGTTTTTTGTCGGTCAACATAGGGCATCTGCTTTAGGCCTGTGATTCTTTTAGTGAGGCGTTTCTGCAGCCTTTCCAATTGTTGCAGATGTCTTGGTAGGTACATACCAAACTTGTACTCTATGATGGGTCTAATGAGGGATGAGTAGTGGGACAATGACCTCCTTTTTCCTGGATGAAAAGCCCTTAGTGATGAGGTGTGCCACATAGGATTTCCTGACTGTTGTGGCGGTGTGGTTATCGAAGGTGAGACCATTGTCCACCTGTGTTCCTAAGTCTCTTCACATTTTCGGTGTTTAGTGCACTTTCACCTATGTTATAATTCATGGGTACATGGTTTTTCCCAAAGGGGATAACTATACACTTTTTGGCATTGAGCTTGAGCCCATGGCTCTGGCACCAAACATCTGTTTCTGTAAGGCCCTTTTGTAAAATATCCACATCATCTGGGGATTCAATAATGGCTCCCAGTTTGGAGTCATCTGCAAACTTTGTTAGCCAGAGTCCCTCAGTGTTGGCCTGTACTTCAGAGAAGTAGATGCCAAACAAGAGCAGTCCCAGGACTGAACCTGGAGGTACTTCTTGTCTGGAGCTGGATTTGGAGTCGGCTACTTTTACAGTGTGGTTTCTGTCAGTAAGCCATCTGGCAACCCATCGAGTGACACAGGGATTTATGCCTAGCTTAAGTTTATCTATGATTCCAGAGTGGGGGATAGTGTCGAAGGCCTTGGTGAGGTCCAGATAGGCTGTGTGGACTGCCTTACTCTTGTCCATGGCTTTGGAGACCCAATTCGAAGAAGTCAATCAGGTTCAAGACACACAATCAGCCCTTCACGAACCCAAACTGGGTGGGGTTCAGTGTTTGAAGGTCATCAATGTCTTTGTTTATAAGTTCCATGATAATACGTTCCATGGCCTTGCAGATCAGGCTTGTCAGACTGATGGGACATTAGTTCCCAAGATCCAAGGTGGATCCCCCCTTATGGAGTGGGATAACTATAGCTGTGCGCCACTCAGTGTGCACAAAGCCTGAGGTGAGGTTATGATTAGACATGACACTTAGGTGAGGTGCCACTTCATTTTGTAGTTCATATAGTACACAGCCCGGGATATTGTCTGGTCCCATGGATGCTGTATCCTTAGCTTTGGAGTGTGCGTTTTTTACCTGTGTGGTCATGATTACCGGAATATGGCAATCTTTCTGTAATGAGATGGGCCCTTTAGGGGGAGGGGGTGAAGTTGGCACTGAATCGATCTGCCAGGATATTGGCAATATCCTTGGGATCAGTATATTTAATGCCATTCTGTTGTAGCTCACAGCAGATCTGAGCATTGCCATTTATATTCTTGACATAGCTATAGAATGCCTTGTGGTTGTCTTTGGAATCTCTGGTAATGGGAATGAGGTTTAAAAGGCAGCAGGACTTAAATGAGCTATGTAATGTAAAGTTTGACTGCAAAAGACTGGGTAGATTATAACTGATGTATAATATTTGCAACTGGGAATGTGTTAGTATGGGTTTGAAAGTAAAATGATTGCAACTAGGATTGTGTCGTGGTTTGTTTTCTTTTATTGCCTGTGTAGTAAGTGATTGTTTAATAAAGATGTACTGTTTAAAAAAAAAGGCAGGAACTGAATAATTTATGTAATGTTGTTTAGTTTATGATATAGCATATTATATGTGAAGCATAACGTTTATGTTATAGTGGGATTACTTTTATATGAATGTAAATTTGCCACTGTTACAAGTGATAACTCAAGCAAGGTGTTTGAGAAAAACACTGGATGCAGGAGCAGAAAAACCCACAGAAAGTTTAGAGGATGAAAAATCTCAGATTCCCTGCATCAACCTGACATCTCACTATATTTTTGATAACCTTTGCAACAGAAGGACTTAAAGTACAGTTGTGTACCTACCATAAATGTAGATGTTAGAGTGTATTCACTGTTGCAGTCATTACACATGGGTTATCCTGCTGGCAGGTGACCCCGTAGTTGGCCCGAGTTCCAAAGTCTTGGTCCGGCGTCTGTTGCTGTCGCTTCTTTCCTGACGTCAGTGCGCTAGGGGTATAAAAGTTGCAACAGACGCCATTTTCTTCAGTTTTTCTTGCCCCAGATGTCAGGTGCCCCCAGATAGGAAGGCTGAAAAGATAAAAATATGCCAAACAACCATGCATATAGTACTATAAACATTTACTTCATCTACAAGCAAATACACCACATAGGTTGTATAGAGTTGAGAAGTACAGAATAGTCCCAGCAAAGAGGAGGATGGTGGGTGGGTAACCTGGACTGCAACAGTGAATACACTTGAGCATCTACATTTATGGTAGGTACACAACTGTACTATGTTCATTGTGTTTCACTGCTGTAGTCATTACACTTGGGTAGAATCCCAAAGCTGAGTTTGGGTGGCTGGGTCTAGATTGGATTTGGCGAGGCTAACAAGCCCTGCAGAACTGCAGTGGCAAAGCCTGCTCTGGATTTGGAGTAGAGAGGTAGGTGGTAGTGCTTGGTAAAAGTGTGCACTGAGCTCCAGGTTGCAGCTTCTAAAATGTCTTTGGTTGGTACCCCTCTGAGGAAAGCTGTTGAAGTGGCTGTTGCTCTGGCAGAATGCGGCCTAAGGCCCTTAGGCACCAATTTGCCATGCTGTGCATAACAGAAGCGGATGCAGTGTCCTATCCATTTGGAGATTGTCTGCTTTGTAATAGGCTTTCCTTGTGATCCTGCAGCATACGCTACAAACAGTTGCTCAGTTTTTCTGAAAGATTTTGTTTTGTCCAAGTAAAATTGTAGCTGCCTGTGTATATCCAAAGCATGCAGAAGTCTTTCCCCTTTATTCTGGGGATTTGGGTAGAAAGTAGGCAAATGAATGGTTTGATGTAAGACCACATTGGAAACCACTTTTGGCATGAATGTTGGCTTTGTCCTGACAGAAACCCTGTCCTGATAAAAGATGAGGAAAGGTTCCACAGCCATCAATGCCTGTAACTCAGACTCTTCTTGCTGAAGTTATTGCTAGGAGCAAAGCAGTTTTCCATGACAAGTATTTTAGATCAGCTGTGCTGGCTGGTTCAAATGGAGGCAGTGTTAGTTTTTCTAAAACAAAATTGAGGTCCCAAGTAGGTACTGGTGCTCTCCTAGGGGGTCTTATATTCTTTGCCCCTCTGAGGTACTGTCGTAGTAGAGGATGTGAAAAAATAGGAGGATCTGTATTGTAATGAGCTGAAATGGCAGAGGCATGGATTTTAATAGATGAAAAAAGATAGGCCTTTGTCCAACAGCTCAGTCAGGTATTGCAAAATCTGAGGTATATTGGGAACCAGTGGGTCGAGCCCGTGTGCCTGGTTTCAAGCACAGAATCTCTTCCATTTTTCTGCATAAGATTTCCTAGTACTGGGCCTCCTGGCTTCCAAAATTACATACATAACAGCTTTAGAGAGAGGTGCAGTCTGAGTGGCTACATTATCTGTCATGCTGCCAGGTTTAAGGTTCTGAGTTGACTGTGCAGAATCTGATTGTTTTGCTGTGTCAGAAGATGAGGGATTTGAGGTAGAGGCCAAGGTGGGCCTTGGGACAAAGTCTTGAGGATTGGGTATCAGTGCTGGCGTGGCCAGTCTGGTGCAATCAGGATCATTTTTGGCCTCTCTTGTCTGGCTTTTAGAAGCACCTTGGTGAGAAGAGGCATCGGAGGGAAGGCACAGACTGCCAGGCTTTTCCAGCTGAATGACAAGAGCATCCACTTTCCATGCTTGAGAGTGATAAGTCCTTGTGCAAAATTTCTGTATTTGGCAATTGTGAGGGGAGGCAAAAAGATCTATGTCTGGGCGTCCCCATTTCCTTGTTATGTTGAACACTTGTGGATTTAGCTTCCATTCGTGAGGATCCATGAGATTTCTGCTTAGTTCGTCTGCCAGTGTATTTTTTGTTCCTGGCAGGTCAGTGCTGTGTTCCACAAAGTCATGGCTCGTCTGCAAAGGGGGTAGGAATGTGTGCCCCCTTGCTTATGTACCACATAACTGTGGTAATGTCCGTCTTTATTAATAGTTGTCCGGGATGTATTAGGTCCTTGAAGGCTGTCAGGGCATCCTGTACAGCTAGCACCTTTTTGATTGATGTGAAGATGCATTTGTTCCTTGGGCCACGTGCCCTGAATACATTTTCCTGCCATATGTGCTCCCCAGGCATAATCTAATGCATCTGTTATTGCCTGCCTGGCTCTAGGTAAGGTGAAAGGCTGTCCCTTTTCGTGGTGACAGGCCTGGGACCACCATCGAAACTCCTGTTGTAGGCAGGGAATCAAGGTTAGGATTGTCTCTAGGCTGTGACAATGCTGAGTCCAAACACTTTAGATACCATTGTAGTTTCCTCATGCAGTTTTGCATATGGAATTAGTAGAATGCAGGAAGCCATGAAACCCAGGGCCTGCAGAATTTTTCTTGCAGGGAGCTGGGTCTTTGTTGCCATCATTTGAAAGTAATGAGTCAGTTGCCTTTGCTTGTCTGTCGTGAGATAAGCCATCTGGGCAGTTGTATTTAAGCTTGCACCCAGGAATATTATCTCTTGAGAGGGCACTAATTTTTATTTATTTTCGTTTACTGTGTACCCTAGGCAAATTAGCAATCTTTTTACAAACGCCAGGTGCTTTAGAAGAATGTCCTTGCTCTCTGCTTTAATAAGGCAGTCGTCCAAGTAGGGATAAATTTGAATTCCTTTTTGTCTGCAAAATGCAATTACTGGTGCCAGGCATTTTGTGAAGACCCTGGGTGCAGCAGATAAGCCAAAGGGCAGTGCAGAGAATTGGTAATGTACTGAGCCCGCTATAAATCTGAGGTATCTTCTGCATGATTGTCTGATTGGGACGTGCAGGTATGCAGTCTTGAGATCCAAAGTAACTAGCCAAGCCTCCTTGCCCAGCATGGGCAAAAGTTGTAGTAGTATTTTGGAACATCCAGGAAAGTATTTAGGATTGACAGGTCCAGTATTGGTCTCCAGGTTTTGTCTTTCCTGGGTACTAAGAAAAGTCTTGAGTAAAATCTGTCCCTGTTCTTCTTGTGGAACTTTTTGAATAGCTCCCATATCCATAAGAGCAGCAATCTGTTTTTGTGCTTCTGCCCATTGGTTTTGTGGCAGTTTTGGCATACCTTTTGGTTTTGGAAGCGTGTGGAAGTGGAACCTGTATCCCTGAGAAACTATATTCGGCACCCATTGGTCTTGGGTGATCATGTGCCAATTTTTTGAGAAAAGTGCTATCTTTCCCCCTAGGGGTGCTGTTAACTGGTAAGAGCTTGGCATTTGCAGAGGGAAGTCATTGTGACAGTTTCCTATAAGGTTGTGATTTGTCTTCTCCTCCTTTGGGGGCTGAAGCACCCCATTGTTTAGGTCTGTAAGAGTCTTGGGCCTGAGATCTGCCTCTTGGGCGTCTGTATCTGCCTCTTTGTGGCCTGTCTGACACTGGAAAGGACCAATTTTTTGAAGGCCAGTTTCTGCTAAATCTAGGTGGTTGAACCTGTAAGAAATCTTTCACCGTTTGCATCGACTTTGCTTTATCCTCCATTTTCTTTAACACCTCTTCTGCCTTAACACCAAACAAAGTATCATGCTGTAGTGGAGCATCCAATAATTTTACTTTAACAGGGTCAGGTAAACTTTGTTCTTTCAACCAAGCATGTCTTCGAATAACTGAGCCTGTAACTGTGGCTCTACAAGAAGCCTCTAATGAATCAAAACCACATTGCAGAGTATGCTTTCCCACTTGTTCAAATGCATGCAATAAATCCTGCATTTCTTTACTATCAGGACTTTCTATATTTGTAATCATTTTCTGCTTTAACAATGACATGAGATGCTGTTGATATTTAAGCATGTGAAACTGACAGTTTAAAGCTCTTACAGCTAAAGTAGCAGAAGTGTAAACTTTTTTCCCCCCATCTGTCCAGAGCTCTGGAATCCCTATCTGAGAGGACAGGATTTTTGGCAGTGGAAGCTTTAACCCCTTTAGGACCCTGAGAAATTGTTTATGGGTCTGCAGCGGGGTTTTTGTAAAGAAATTTATGAGAGTAAGGGACCCTGTAGTACCTGTCTGGCTTTACTGGTACAGCGGGTAAGGAATCTGGAGACAGACTGGATTCAGAGAAATCATCATCTGCAATATCAAGCACAGGGGGGATTAGCCAGGGGCCTGTGCTGAGGCAATAAAAGGAAATCTCTGAGCCTTTTCTTGGATTCTGAGTAATCCTGGCTCTCCCAATGGAAATGCTCCCTCATGGTGTGCAGGGTTTCCCCAAAAGAATAATCCTCAGGCGGTGAGGCTGAAGTAATGGATTCTTCAGCATCAGAGTCCTCATAGGGAGGGAGAGAACAGCCCTGATCAGAAGAATCAGAGGAAATGGAAACCTGATCAGAGGAATCATAATCAGTGTCTTGCCTAGGCCTTTTGTCAGGAGGGGGATGGGAGGCCCTGATTAAAGTAATAAGGTCTTCGGCCATTTTAAGCATCTGTTTCTTTGGCATGGATAACTGTTCTGGAGAATGCCACACTTGTTTCCTCGTCTTTAATGGCACTTTGGACTTTGCCTTTGCTGCTGTAGAAGCCTTAATTGTAAGCTGTGAAGGTCTGAAAACACCCTCAGAAGCCGGTGCCTGCTCAGCGGCTCTGGACGCATCTGAGGGTATAGTTTCCGTAGGCCCAATACCTTGAGTTTCCACAGGCCTCTGTCTCCACGTGGCTATCTGTTACGGCCTGTGACTCTGAGGTAGCAGGTGTCAGGGGCTGCGAAAGCGCCTCACTGAGAACCGGCGACTGGCCTAGAAGAGGCTTCATTGGTTTTGGACCTCGGATGCCTGTCTTTTTGTCTGTGTTTTTTGCACATTCTGGTCATCGGTTGTTCCGACGGCATTATATAATTAAATCGTCGTCCAAAATAATGCAAGGCAAAATCAAACAGTGCGTTTATTGAATATAGCACAAAACCAACAACTAGTAACGTCGTGGTCAGGGCCTAGGCAAGGAATGCAGTAAGAGTGAAAGTCCTTATGAGGTATTTGCTTCCCACAAGAAATACAATTAACTTTTACTGACATCGGTCTGGAGCAAGAAAAAGTTTTCCCAACGGGGTACTTAGCTTTATTGAAGACTTCGGTTCTGAAATTCAATTTTGAAAATCTCAGGAGTCGGCTGACCGGCACTAGCCAACTGCTTTTGCTTCGGGCACCGCGCGGCAAGAAAGACTGAAGAAAATGGCGTCGGTTGCAACTTTTATACCCCTGGCGCACTGACGTCAGGGAAGAGGCGACAGCAACCGACGCCGGACCAAGACTTTGGAACTCGGGCCGACTACGGGTCGCCTGTCAGCAGGATAACCGAAGTGTAATGACTGCAACAGTGAAACATGATGAACATCTAAATTTCCATTAAAAGGAGATTTCAATTTATTTATTTATTTTTTACATCCTCTAGGAGGTTTTGAGGATGCAGCCAGATAAATCTCAACACGGTACCAGTAGCAACAGCACTGGAAGTAGTATCCAGAGTTAAAACACACTTTAAACAATAAGTACTGACTTGAGAAAACAGAAGAAACTAAAGTACAACAATTACTTTTTTCCTCACAAGAAGGAAAGTACAGTTATGTAAAATCTTACCATAATGGCAGATGTTGTTCTCTTCACTGTTGCAGTATTCCTTACAATAGGAGATCCCCCTGCCAAAGGCAGCCTGACGTCCGACCAGTATACCAAAACCTTTAGGTTGCTAAGGGTACACCGTACGTCACACGTACCATCCTCAGAACTGAAAGCCCCAGTAGAAACTCCAGTCCAAGGATTAGAGAGGTACCAGGCACATCCAGAAGGGAAAAGAGCCAGGGGGAGGAGGGAGTGAATACTGCAAAAGTGAAGAGAAGGACATCTACCGTTATGGTAACATTTTACACAATTTTATACTATGTCCTTCCATTCCAAGGGAGAGTACAAAAGCTCATGAAGAGAGGGTGGAGGAAGGGCCAGCAGAGCCTTCTAGGAACCAACTCTAGCCCTGCACATCACATCCAACTTGTAGTGCTTGGTAAAAGTATGCACAGAAGTGCAGGTAGCTGCCTCAAGAAAAGGGTTAGTATCTAAACCCTTGAGAAAAACTACCAGAAGCCACAAGCCTAACAGAATGAGTCCTAACTGAAGGAAGGCTCTTGCTATGAAAAAAATAAAAAAAATGGCTTTAGAGATCCAAGAAGAAAGTTTGCTTGGAAACTACCAATCCCAAAGAAACAGGATGAATGGAACAAAAAGCTGATAAGGTATGCAAAAAGCTTTGGTCTTATCCAAATAAAATCTGAATTGTCTATGCACATCCAAACTGTGCAAAACATTCTCACTAGCAGAGTACAGAGAAAGGAAAAGTGGGCAAATGAACAGACTGATTAAGAGACCACTCATTCACCACTTTGGGCATAAAAGGAGGATTAGTACGAAGGGACAACCTGTACCTATGGAAATTCCAAACAGTAGAGGTCCCAGGACTGATCCTTGCAGATCACTGGTTACTGGTCTACTGTTGGAAGTGGATTCTGGGCTCATAATGGCTTGAAGATTAGATACCCACCTGGCAGAAGTAAGGGCCAACAAAAGAAGAGTCTTCAAAGAAGAATGTTGCAAGGAAGCTGAAGCCGCAGGCTCAAAAAGAGCCCGAGTCAATTTCGTCAAAACAAAATTAACGTTCCAGGACAGAGGGGTAGGCTTCCTGGGAGGTCCAACATGAAGGATGACTGTAAAATTGTTCGGCCTCAAATCTAGAGGCTAAACAAGTTGCTAGAGGCAGATAAGCAGAAATAGCTGACAAGTGCGCCTTAACAGAAGACTAAGCCAACCCAGCATTGAACAATTAACACAGATAAGAGAAAACCAAAG
Source organism: Protopterus annectens (assembly GCF_019279795.1). Classification (NCBI taxonomy): domain Eukaryota; kingdom Metazoa; phylum Chordata; order Ceratodontiformes; family Protopteridae; genus Protopterus; species Protopterus annectens. The sequence goes on from NC_056750.1 coordinate 333,302,999, forward strand.
GAACATCTGCAGAAAGTGGATCTAGGTTATGAGAATACCACCAAATGGAAAACTTCTATTCGAATAAGTAGGATTTTCCTAGTACTGGGTTTCCTGGCTTCCTGCAAGACCCTAAGCATATCCTCAGAAAAAAGGTGTCTATATGGAATCAAAATCCTATCACCCACCATGTCAGCTGAAGAGTGAACAGGTGGGGATGGATGAGAGATTCCTTGTCTTTTGTGAGTAGGTCCACCCTGTAAAGTAAATTGTGATGATTGCCGTTGGCTAAATGCAGGAGGAACAAATGCTGTCTGTGCCATAAGGGAGTCACCAGCAAGATTTTGGGAGCATTCTGTTTTATCTTCAACAGGACTTTTGGAATGAGAGGAAGGGGAGGGAAGGCATAAAAAAAAAAATTCCACCCAAGAAAAAGAAAGGGTGTCCACATTCCAGAACAGAGGACATTTGGCTCCGACACAAAAAAACAGGAAGTATTCTGTTCAGAGGGGAGGCAAACAGATCTATTCGAGGAGTACCCTACTGGCGGACAATGTCCAGGAACACATCCATGTGAAGCATCCACTGGTGGGATTGTGATAAGGACCTGCTTCAGAGTCCACCACAATGTTCTGAACTGAGGGAATGTAAATCACCTGAAGATTCACTTTAGCTTCCACACAAAGTGCTAGCCTGCACAGAAGATAAAGATCTTGTCCCCCCTTGCTTGACAACATATCACAACTGTGGTATTGTCTGTCAATACCTTGATGAGCCCTGGAATGAAAACAGGATGAAATGCTTGAAGAGCTAACAGAAGAGCTCTCATCTCGGACAATGATGTGGTCTTTCTTTTGTTGAAGTGACCAAAGGCCCTGCACTAATTTTAGAGAGACAGAGGAAGCCCACCCATCCCATGTCTGAAGAGTCAATGATCAGCTCCTGAGATGGGAATGGGGGGGTTGAAACGGAAGCTCTGGATGAATGATAACTGCCGAATCCACCACTGAATTTCCAGACTGAGGCATGGAAGAAGAGGGACTATGAAATCTAGAGGATGATAGTGCTGAAGCCAAACTGACTTTAGAAACCACTGAAGCTTGCTCATGTAGAGTATGGCTAGAAGGAGCATAGAAATGGTGGAGGCCATGAAACCCAGAGCTCGTACAAATTCCCTGGCTGTAACGGAGGCCAGACAAAGAAGGGACTGAAAGAAGGCAATGAGAGTTAAGGCCTTGCGAGGAGGCAAGGATGCCAACATTGGAACAGTCTAGATCCTGCATCCCAGAAACACATGATCCTGTAAAGGAGTCAGGAAGGATTTGGGGATTTTTATATTGAACCCCAGGCTTTGTAGGAGAGAAGTGGCAAAATGAAGATGCTGCAGTACAATATCTGAAGAGGATGCCTGAAAAAGTAGGTCGTCTAAGTAGGGAAAGACCTGTTAACCCCCATACCCTGCAAAAAGCAATCACAGGAGCAAGGCATTTGGTAAATACCCTTGGGGTAATACAGAGGCCAAAGGGCAAAGCAGAGAACTGAAAATGGCAGGAAGCAAGAGAGAAATGTAAAAATTTCCTGAAACGGAAATTAACAATATGAAGATAAGCATCACTGAGGTCCACAGAAACTAGAAAACCTGAGGAAGCAGCAAAGAAAAGTCTGAAGGGATAACATCTAAAAGGAAATGACCTTCAGAAGTGAGAGAGATCCAGACTGGGTCTCCAAGTGCCCTCTTTCCTGCATACCAAGAACATTCTGGAATAAAACGCCTCCCCCCTTTGAGAAGCTGGAACTTCCTGAATAATTCCTCGAGTAGACACACCCTGAAGCACCACTGGAAAAAAAAGACGTAACTGTTCCTGAGGGGGGTGAGGAATGCCCAAGAAAGGGGGAAGAAATTTCCAGACCATGGAACACCCTTGGAAAATGATGGAAAGAACCCAGGAATCTTTTTTTTTTTTTAAACAAGAAACATCTTTATTAAAATGATCATGTATGACATAAGCAGTCTTACATTTATACACAATGAAAACAAACCATTCCAACAATCTCAGTCGCAAACATTATACATTACAAATCATGCTGACAACTGTAGCTGCAAACATTATACATCAATTATACTACATCCAGTCATTTGTCAATCAACCATTACATAAGCTCATTAAAATCCTCCCTTCTTTTAAATCTCGTTCCTCCTCTGCGTGCTTTGCACCTACACTTCTAATTTTTTCCTGCGTAATTTGCTCCTACCTTTTTCTAAAGATCCTGCTTCGTTTTATCACGGTTATGCTACTTCAAGTAAAGTTGGTTTAGACAGACTTCCATTTTCTAGTAATTGCTTTTTTGCCAGTCATTATAATTAGACTTGACAAGGCCTTACGACATCTAGGCAATTCTGATTCTGTATTATAGTTCAAAAAAAATATTTCCTTAGTTACATCAATTTGCTTACCCAGCATCTCCAACACAGCAGTCTGCAGGGAATCTTAAGTCTGCCAACTCATTACACCCTCAGAAAATATGTTCCCAGTTACCTCTTTCTGCCCCATCACACCTTCGTTTGCCGTCTACCGGAGGAAAAATTATTTGGAGTCGACTTGAGGTATAAAAATACCTATATAAACACTTCCAAGCAAGGATCCTAAAATCTTCTTGATTTTGGTGCACATTTAGGAGACGTACATATATCCCTCACTGCTTCTTTGTGAATTGCTTGTCCAGTCTCTTCCCAATCCTAACACCCTCCAATTAATTCTTGTATTTATCATGCAATATTTTATACGTTCTACTAATTCCTTTCTTAACAGCAACTTCTGTTCTAGAGTCTACTAAAAACTCTACCAGTGCTTGTCTTTCATTTAGGACCCACCTACTTCTTTCTCTTTACCTATACTCTGATATCAATCTTTGACAGGGAAGGCAGTCTCCAACCTACAGTCCAATTAAATTATTGTCATCTTCCCATTCTATTACCTTTCCCTTTCTTATTTGCTCCCAATACCTCGGTACTTTATCAGTTTTCTCCAATAAATTCCAGTCCTCTCCAGCCTATTGTCTGTATCCCTAACTGCAGTCATCCCTAGCAGCAGAATTTCCTTCCTCCATTCCTATGTTGGCTTGGTTCTAAGAATTCTTTCTGCTACTTTGTGGATATTCTCTGTATGATTACTGTTATTATCCTTAAAAGTCTGCATCCAAAATCCCAGTCTCTCCTAGTTTCTTGAGCTTCCCCCGTTTCATCTCTTTCCATTCTGAATTACAGTTTTCCATTTGTGCTGTTTATAGAAGCCTTAAGTTTGTTGCTCTAAAATACTCCACCAAATTGGGTAATCTCAATCCGCCTTGTTCTACTGGAAGAATAAGCTTATCCCACTTGACTCTTGCTGTCTTCTCCTCCCAAATAAAATCCTTCAGCTCTTTATTAATTGCTATCTACAACTTCTCCTCTGGCTGATAAAAATATGCCTGACCTGTGTATAAAGACTAAATGACTAAAAACATTTTAACTGCTTTTATCTTACTATCGACATCCAAACTGAAAAACAAAACACAAACGGAATTCCCCAACACAAATTTATTGCAGTAATTTACTGCAATAAATTAATGGTGGGGAATTCAGTTTGTGTTTTACGTTTTTATCAGTTTAGTTTTTCTGTTTTTGGTTTGTGGACTATCGACATCCATATAACAGAGCCCATTTTCTCAGTTTTTGTATTATCTTTTTAGTTTCTTCCCACATATCTTTAGCTGCCACACCAGAATCATTTTAATCCATACTGCTAAACACTTCATTTTATCAGGTTCCCGTAAGTATGGATATTGCTGAAAACAATTTATAAGTGGGTACATAATTTACCGCTATTGCCGTTACTTTAGCTTCATTAAATTTGTATCCTGAAAAGACTTGAAACTTTCTCAACATGTTCCACAGCACTATAATGTCCCTTTCTGGTCTTGTCAGGTATAAAATAATGTCATCTGCAAATAGAGCCAGCTTTTACGGACTACCATACCAAGTATATCCTTAAATTGCGGAGTCCCTTATTTTCTTTGCCAATAGTTTTAAATACAACTCAAATAAAGGGGAGAGAAGACACTCCTACCTGGTTCGTCTGCTCAAGCAGGGATTAGCACAGAGGATCCTACTCACTTTAATTTTCATCTCCAATACCTCATATATCCTCCTAATCAACCTTATAATTTTATCAGGGAATGCAAATGCTTCCCATTACTCTGCTCAAAGTCCCAGCTTACTCTATCAAATGCTTTCTCTGTATCAAGACCCACCAGCCACACCGGTATTTTATTGCATTCTGCTTCCCACTGAATCAGTGTTCTGTTAATGTTGTCAAATGTTTGCTTCCCTTACACAGACTGATCATATATATCAATTTTGGCATCACTTTTGCCATTCTTTTAGCCATTATACACAAACTCTTTAAAATTATGGTTTAGTATTGTAATGGACCTGTATGAAGCTGGATCTGATGGAACTTTACCCCTCTTTGGGTAGTACAGCTACCACTGCTTTCTTTGAGGATGCCGGTACTTCTCTTAAAATAGTGTTAAACAAAACCTTCCAACTCTCAGCTTTTTCCCTCCTAGCTTCCAAACTTCCACAAGAATATCATCTATTTTTGGGGACTTTCCTGTAGATTGGCTATACATCACCATTTTTATTTCATCTCCTCCTGTCCTGGTAGTAGAGCTTCTTTCTTCCATAAACATTTCTATTTGTACCTTTTCTTGATTTAAATATTTCTCTGGTTTATACAGACTTTCATTGAATTTCTAAAATATTTCTAATGCTTATAGGTTCATAGGTGAATATGAAGCTAACTTCCCTGAAGGACCATTTTAAGCCTAGCCAACTAAAGGTGAAAAATCAAACCATGTACTTTGTGCATACAAGGCAAAGACAAACCATTATGCCAAATCTCCTATCTCTTTCTTCTAAGACACAGATACTTTTCCTCCACTTAAAATGCTCTTAAACAAAACCATCCAGATCTTTCAGTTTTTTCCCCTCCTAGCTTCCAAAGTTCCACAGGAATACAGTCTAATCCTGGGGACCTTCCTGTAGACTAATACATCACCATTTTTATCTCATTTCCTATCCTGTTAGTAATTCAGCCTCACCTACCTCTAAAACTTGGCATATTTGATTCTTCTATAAACATTTCCATTTGTACTTTCTTGATTTCCATATTTCTCTTATTTATACAGACTTTCATAGAATTTCCAAAATATTTCTAATAACTCTAGAGGATCTTATTCTCCTTGTTATAGGCTCCGTAAGCTTGGTGACCACCAGTTCTACTTTCTGTTGCCAGAGTCATTGTGCTAAAAGTTTTTGTGCTCTAAAGTTATCAAAAACAGTTGCTTAACAGCAATCTTTCTAAACTCATGCATATTATCGAGTAATCCCTTATTTTCTGTTTAGCATTTTGCACTTGCTCCTCTTCTTGTTCTGTGAGATTCCCCCTATTTTGCAATATTTTCCTTTAACATTTCTTAGTCCCCTAAATAATTCTCATTACTTCTTAAAGCATATTTCCCTTTCTTTTGTTTCTACCCTATTTTTAAATTCCGCTTTAATTTTATCCCACTCCCTAGCTATATTTTCAGAAGAATTTTTTTTTTAATAGCCCTTGAGTAATTTCTGCTACCCATTCATTAGATTCCTCTCTTTTCTACAGATAGGTGGGGAATCACCTGTGTCTCATTTTTATTTCATTATTCTGTTTTTATTTTAATTACTACTGGCACATGATCTGATAGTTATTGGGTGCATATCAATACCTTCAATTAAATGCACGTGTCCCTGTGAAATGTAAATTCTGTTTAGCTTGGCTCAGTTTTTGTACCTTGGGGAATATGTAAATTCACTCCTTCCATGCCAAATATTTTCACAAATTTCTTTAAAACCTACTCTCTCCTTTGTTTTAATTTTCCCTTCTGGGCCCCCAGAAACATTTCAACTATTGCAAATCAAATTCCAGTCCCCACCTATAAAGTAATATTCCTTGCTAAAAGCCGATCATTTCTCCCAGAATTTTCTTAAGCTCCATTGCAGCAGTTTTCAGTGGAACTTAAATGCAAGCCATTGTAATCATCCTCCCTTGCCAGTAGCCTCTTAGCACTACAATTCTACCATTACAGTTGTTTTTCTAATCCTCTTCTATTACTACTGGAGTCCCTCTTGAAATTAATAACCACTCCTCCCTTCCTTTGTCCCAGGTATTCTGCTGAACAACCATTCTGTAAACCTTTCTTTATCAAATTCACATGTTCTGTTCTTTCCAAGTGTGTCTCCTGTAACACAGCTACTTGCATGCTACATTTTCTAATATAGTTCACTACTCTTTTTTTACATTTATCTCGGATACTGGGGTTGGGAGGGTGGCCTAAAGGTTAAGGTGTTTGACTTACAAACACAAAGTACAGGGTTTGAATCTCACAGGGGATAACTGGCTAGGCTTAAAATGGCTCGCAAGGACAGTTAGCCTAGTACTAACCTATGAATCTAACCTATGAACCTATGAACACCATTATTGTTTAATCACAGAAAGCGCCATATTCTTGAGAAATTATTCCCACCTTTTGAGTAGAACAGCTTTTTTGTTAAATGTCTAGTTTCAGCTTTTGTGTTACATGCACATACTGTAGTTGGTTCTTAACATTTCAGCCTAGGTCACGTCTTTCAGAACATTTTGCTTTACTGAAAGCCCTCAAAAAAAAATACATACACACCCCAATATCCCCTAAAACCTATTAACTTAATAACATAACAAAACTATGTACATCTTCAAATATTGAAGTTTTACCCTCCTATTAGCAACAAATGCTCCAAACTGACAGCCACCCTTACAGATTTGAGATAACTTAAAAGAAATGTTATCCATGCTAGGACGCATGGTATATCTTGTGGTTCCAATAAGTGCCGTCTGACTTTGTCTTATCTTTATAGTTCTCTCAGCTGGGAAACACTTGCATACTTTAAGAAAATATTTTCTCCAAGCCAGAAAACAAGTCTTATAATATTCAATACTCTCATTTACTTGCTTTTTCTTAAAACTTGTTCCTAGATTAAGCCAGTGGCCTTAATCCAGTCATTCCTCTATACAAGAATGAGGAAAAGCACACTAATTTTTCTTTTGTCATGCTCTTTTAACCAGTTTTACATTTCAGTGCCTACATTTCTTAAAATTGAACAAGGATAAAGAGAAGGGAGAAAAAAACAGGGACACCTATTTACATTAGTAGCCCCATTACACTTAAAATTAACTGAAAAACTGTATAACATGCAAAGAAAATCATTCACTATTAGAAAAACTGTTTTGCTTACAGTTAAATTCTCCCTCTTCCCCTCTCCTGAGTATTTTTCTGAACATTAATGACGAAGTAGGGCAAATGCTTTAGAGTCCTCTACAAGTTTAACAAAGCTCCAAAATACCAATATTTCCAGTTTATCTTCTTCTGTCATGTTTCACAAATATAATTAATGCTTTACAAGCCCACATTTATCACTTTCCAAGTTACTGATTTTAATTCTCCAAACATTAATTACATGAAGTAGAGCACATGCTTGAGTCCCCTACAAGTGTAACAAAGTCCAAGAAAGACCAATATAGTCAGATTTTCTTATTCTATTTCTGTTCATTTCCTCCTCCCAAACCCAGTCTTCGCTTCAGTTCCAACACTCTTGATTCTTCTAGTCTTACTAGTGTGCTCCCCCCCTCTCTCAAGCGTTTTCTGTTGAAACAATGAAAAAGGTTTCAATGGCACAGTCTCTCTGCAGTTATTACCAAAAGAACAAGAAGTGGAATCTCCTGTTTCAAAGCTCACTTTTTTGTTGGGCAAACTTTAGCACATCTTCCTTACCATGTACTTAATCAAAAATGACTGTTTCTTCAGGGAAAAATATTTTGAATATAGCTGGGTACAGCAGTTTGAATCTCATGCCTGTTCTCAACATTCACTGAAAAATTAGATAAATGTACTCCTTTTCTGCCTGGTGTATAATGAGTAGTCATTCTCCACAAACACTCTGCTGTCTTCCACTTTTAATATTTTGTCCTTCTGTTAAGACTGCATCTTTATTATTAAAGGTCTAGGCTGTTTTCTCATAGCCAGGTTTGAAGCATACACACGTGCCCTTTCAATTAACACTTCCTGTTGTGGAATATCAGTCCAGTTACTTTATTTGTGCTTTCATAAAATAGTCTGTTGCCTCCAGCTTCTAGAGTACAGTAGAAAATTTCAGGTTTTCCCTACATGCTCTGTCTTCTAAGTCTATTTTTTGAAACATCTCTTCTTGTGCAGCCTCATTCAGCCATTCTTTTCATTTTGACCTCTGAGTTTTGTCACCTTATATCTGTTTAATGCTTTTTTCCATTTTTCCAGCCTTTTATTGTGTAAACTGATATACTCCATCAGTGTTTCACTTATTTTAGTGAAGTCTGGGTTAGCTGACTTATATTTTCCTCTAGGTTACTGAAATCAGGTCTGGAGCTTGCACTGCTTTTTGCTGAACAGCTGCAGTACTTTCCCTGTCTGTGTTTTTTCATCACCTTTTGTATCAGATTTTCCTTCTGATCCTCTGTATTTCTTTCTTACTGGCATCCAGGCGGTGAACTTACTAGCCAGTTACTGAAATTACCCAAAAATTTAGGTCCACCAGCTTTCTCCAAGTTTCTGTTTTCACATTGGGAGAGCTAGACTTAAGGTGTTACTCAATGTACAGCCTACTTGAAAGTCCTAGATGTAACTATTAGTGTACAAACAGTAGTAATTAAAGGTATTTTTATCTATACAAGTAATCCTGTCCACTTAGGGCCACAGACAAATAAAAAGGAAATGCAGACAAGGGATGTCAGAAGGACACAGCTACAATGCAACAAAGGGGTAAATGGGATATATGTAAAATTTATTTTAAGTGCTGAAGTGAGATAACAGCAAGGAAAGTAGATACATTAGGACATATTGCATATACTGCAGTTACTGCACATCAGGTGTTTATTTAGAAAGTTATTTGTTGTAACCAACAGTATGCTGCAGTCCCCACCTATTGTGGAAAACAAAATCTACAGCTGTTCTATGCCCTTCTGAAGGGGGCTTTTTTATTGTAATTTATTTTCATTTGTAACAATAGAAAGGCTATTGTAAAGGTAAATATTTATTAACCAAGCACGTGTTATATATTAATGTAAAATATACATTTGATAAAGTTATAAAAAAAATCTAAATTCACAGTTGCAACTACAGATTTCCTTAGGCGTATTCAATAAATTGTGGTACTGACAATTATATTGAGAATGCCTGGCTACTCCTGTCTGGCAACAGTAAATTGGTTCATAGGCATATATTCAGCTAAGGGCCTTTATAAGCCTAGTCACGCAACCCAATACAAAATACTCTGCCACTGTAATGCACACAGAGTGCTCAAAGGTAATTTTAAATTACATCCACATGATTGATTTTAAAACATACATACAAGTTAAAGAACTGTAAGGCTTTCATTGCCTTATGTGCATGAAAGATGCAATATTGATGCTGTTATGGCAGTGTACACATCTGTGACAATATGGAAATATTGATAAGAGCCATATAGATACCTGTGCTGTCATTCCAATACTATTAAGTGATAAAAAAATTGATTTCTGGAAGCAACCTGCATGCTGTGAACAGTAGAAAGTTTTTGGCTGTTCACGCATGCTGTGTATATAGGAAAACAGAGAAAGATCACACATACACAGATGTGTCACATAAACAAGGATATAAACAGAATAATGATCTGATATATATACTTAACAGGGTCTATATTATAAGATCGACGTTTGAAAACATCGAACATATGGTCGATGTCTTCAATCATCAACTTCATAAAAAGACAAAAAAATATATATATACCCTAACGGCTTTAAGATGGGGGGCAAGCCCCCCTGCACCCCCCACACTACTTAAATATACCAACTCCAAGACCGCGCTACATTGCAGTAAACTGAAATCTCCCCTTACACAAATTTCCCTTTACAAGCTCGAGATTCTGAGCTTTCTATACTCTTGTGTCGACACTGTCGGCTTTCGAGAATATAATATAGACCATAGTAACAAGCTGATGAAAAGTGCCATACCATACATGGTTGACACCATACATGGTTGACATAAATAAGTGTAGCAAAGTACACAAGTGACTGCAGCATACCATGACGTTGTAAATCTTACTTAGTCCTGAAGTCAGCTTTGGTAAAAACATTAGTAAGATCTGTATGAGAACACAGTAACATACATCACACTCAAGTGAAACTAACATTGTACTAAATTGTACTAAATAAAACAGCTATTAACAAAGTACATCTTCACATATATGAACTGTGCACTGGTCTGTGGCAAATGTCATCTTCCATTTATAGGTCAATAACTGCACTGTGCAGAAACTGGCCAAGCCAGACTTGCAGAGATCAATTCCATTTCTTTTTGAAAAAGAATAACAAATGACAAAAACTTTCTCAGAACACTGATTAATTAAATGTAAATTTTTGATGAATGGTGTATATCTAATGCATCATTACACTGGGCATGCTCATAAGGAAATATAGCAATCACTACTATAACAGCAAATAACCAACAAAAAAGTATCATAACACAGACCAACTCATGCTTTGTGAGGACTTTGCACTACAGCATACATTAAGAAATTACGAATAAGGGCTCATTTCCTATAAAGGACTACAGTGTGAAAAAAATAATGAACAAGGCCTCACCTCCAATAAAGCCCTAGCGTGTGAACAAAAGAATTAAATGCATTTGTAAATCTTTTTATGAAGTCAGGTGAAAGTGCTTACTTTGTGTATTAAACAATGTTGGTTTCAACTATGTACTCTTCGCCTTAACCATTATACCAGGTCCCAGTCATGAAAAGTCTTTCTGTAGATGTGGACGAAAACGCACTTGGATAATAAAGCGTTTATGTGGATTTTACTGCAATAAAGCTCCGTTTCTATAGTTGGTGCGCTGTTTCCATTTGTTTGGACTTTTTATGAAGTCATGCAATACAGATTATTTTTGTAGAAATGAATAACGTCTGTAAGCATTCACTTACTCAGCATTTACATCTTACCAGACTCAGACACATGCCAAGGTCAGACCTCAGACGGAGATAGATCATCAACTACTGATGCCACACAAAGAGGCACATCTGATGTGTCAAGATCAGTCTTGAGGGGATTACATGACTATCCCATTGCAATGGATATGGCTCCCCTAACATGGAGTGTGAGACCTAAAAAGTGGCCCTCTTATTGTGACAATTACATTCTTTGGTTAAGCCACTCCTGCCTGTCACAAATGTCTGACAGACAGACCTTAACCAATTCAAATCCCTGCCAATCTTCCACAAGAGATAAGTTGGCACAAAGAACACACTTCAAGGTGTGAAGAACAAGGCTTTTGGGATTAATGTATCCAGTACAAATTATTCTGAGGGATGAAAAGGATGTAGCAATAATACAGTTCACACAAGTGTGCACAGTCCAGTATCACTGGTTTGTTGCCTTAGCCACTCGTCTGTTCATATTGTTTTGTACGCACAGTCTCAGATTTGAATCACTATCTACTTAGGTAGGACATACAAGTCAGTATTAAATGCATGCGCCACAGGAGCACTCTTGCCACATGAATCATAGGAAACTTATTTGACCGGCATGAAATCCCCAATACGCTGAAAAGTCGTTGCTTGAAATAAAACTTGATAGAAATCAAATCGATGCAATGTTGTATGCGTCACATCAGTACACTCACATTATGCTGTCCTTAACATAGGCAGCTGTTCAACTCCAGTAAAGTCCACAGTCTACCAAACTGGTATCAACTGCACACACCACAGGGAAAGTCTTCTACAAATATGAGATGGTGTATATTTGAATAGATTACATCTTACTGCTGCAAGGCATGTGTGTGCCTATCAACTGATTTACAAAGTGGTATGGATCTGTCTCAGTCACAAAATGCTGCAAGACAGCCAGTATAACCAAACATACATGTTGCATAATACAGTCATCTCCACGACTGTAGCAGCACAATCATACACGATTCCTACATTATTCCAGATTCGAACCCATGGCTCACTAAAGCAACAATGCACAATTTTCTCAAGTCATAGAAGGCTTACTACAGGTTTGAGATAAATCATGTTTCAAAAAAAAAAAAAAATGGCCTCATCAGTGTTAAACACACACACACACACACACACACACACTACAGAGTAATGTCTGGGTTTGAACAGACTACCTCACTAAGATCACAAGCTAGAGATCACAGCATGAATCTCAACCACCATATGAGATGTTTGTTCACAGCTGTAACAATGCACATTTGAATGGATGACACCACCATTGTTTTCATTGGGTAATGGGTGCTAAAACAGACTGAAAATGGTGGGAGAGCCTCTACTACCATACAGTTACACATCATATCTGTAAAGTGAAGCCATTTTTACTTAGCACGACATACAAGTCACTGCTAGATTCAAACCGCCTACCTACCAACTCACAATCTAGAGAACACAGTATTGTCACAGCAAGCAACCACAGAAGATGTCTGATTGCAACGCTGTGATAGTGCACTTTAACAGCATTATCTTATCAGTGTGTAACAGCATTATCTTATCAGTGTTTTGCCTAAAAAGAAATTTATGGGGGCTCTATCTCCCAGTGTAAATATGTCTCCTACGTGGAAGTGTACATAATGGATCTTTTGATGGAGCCAGTTCTACACTGCAGACATACAGATTATTTAAGAAATGCTGGATTCGAATCATCTACCTATCTAGTTATACAATCTAGTACACAACATCAACTGCAAGCACCACAGGAGAAATCTTAATGCAAGTGCGATGCAACACATTTTAAAGGATGACCTCAGTGTATAGCACAAATGTTTGTGATAAATATGGAATAAACTGATTGATTTTTTTCTCAGATCAGCAGTTTGAATGAGTAGCTCATGATATTATAGAGATATTGATCAGCAGTTTGAATGAGTAGCTCATGATATTATAGAGATATTGAAAGTTACAGGCTTTTCAGATGGACATTTCCTCTTTTCAAAAAGTGATGGATAAGCAGTTTAAAGAAACAGAAATGTTAAGTTGAATATTACATACAGGATACTCAAGAAGTTTGTTTTGTGACTCGGTATGCCCCTTTAATAGAAGCTGTATCACGAATATTAAAGAAATATTGGTATACAGTTACATCAGAAGAGAGAATCTGCATTTGTTGAAGATGGTTTCTTACTGGAATGTCCCCAGTAGAGAAGATTGTATTGTTCCTTCCGTAGAAAGTGGGAACAATTTGATTGCTAAGTGTAAGGGGTGCTCAGAAATTATTTTAAGGCTACTGGTACTACAGACTTATCAGGAAGCAGATTTCCTTCGTGTTTTAATAAATTTACAGCATCTTTGGAATCCTTTTCCTTCTTTCTGGACATTTGTGTCTTTATCAGTATTTTCGTGGTGAGGTGTGGAGATTTATTATAGCAGACTGTCACAGGTTCATAGGAGGTTACTAGGCTAACAGCCATACCTTTACAAGCCTAGCCATGTTAATCCCAAGTATCCCAGTTTTCTCTTTTTGGGTAGTTCGCAAAACGAACTTATGCACAGAGCTGGTCTGTGATCAACACTGGCTACCCCTGTCCATGAGGGACATCCACCCAAAGGGCAAATCTGTGGTCTCCCATTCAATTATCTAGGCTGCGTATGAATTGGGTCAGTGAGGAGCTCTGTTTTATGCGAATAGGTAGTCTACTCCAGAGAAGTGGCAGTTTCTGGGAGACCTATGTCTCTCCAGCATGTTCTGTTAATGTTACAAGTTAGGGTGAAATCCCTAGAGCGAGTAACTCTTGTGCCATTTGACTTGTGGATATGCAGCACTTCCATTAGGGCAGGGTTGGAGATTGCCCTACAGGCCAGGCACAAGTCACTTCTCAGCAGGCTATAAGATCTAGAGTAAAGTGACAGGGTTTTCAGCCTGTCCATGTAAGTTGTGGTTTGGAGTCCCTGTATTTTCTTAGTAAGAAACCTCTATGGTCTCTCCAGTTGCTGCAGGTATCTGGTGAGGTACATGCAAAAGGGTGCATTACATTCTATTAGTGGTCTGATGAGGGTCAAGTACAGTGGTGTTAGAACATCCCTGACCTGGATGCTATGCACTTGCTTATGAGGTGCGCTACACAGAAGGCTTTCTTACCACTGTGGAAACTTGGTAGTCAAAGTTCAGATTGCTATCAAGCTGTGCTCCCAAGTCTTGCACCACCAGGTTGGAACTCAGGGGGGGGGGGGTGTCAATATTGCAATTTGCAGGGAATTCCATTTTGCCAAAGTGAATAATGCATATTTTTGCATTTAGTTCTAGACCATGGGTTGGCACCAATCTGTTTATGTTAGCCCTTCTTGTAATATGTTGACATTAGGGCACTTGATGATTGTTCCCAGTTTGCAATCAGCGAACTTGGTGAGCCAAAGGGCATCTATGTTAGCCTGGACTTCTGAGAAATAAATGCCAAACTGTAAGGGGCCCAGCATAGAAACCTGTGGTACTCCACTCGTGATGTGTCTACTGCTGGAGGTGGAGTCACCAATTTTGACAGTGCGTGTTCTGCTGGTGAGCCAGCTGGCTGCAAAGGGTTAATCCCCACCTGGGAGACTTTTTCAATGATGCCAGAGTGGGGGAATTGTGTTGAAAGCCTTGGCAAGGTCAAGATAGGCAGTGTGCACGGTCTTACCTTCGTCCATGGCTTTGGTGACTTTCTCAAAGAAGTTCACCAGGTTTAATAAGCACGATCTACCCTTAATGAAGCCAAACTGGGTTGGGTCCAGTGTTTGGAGGTCGCCTATGTCCTTGCTGATAAGGTCCATCAACATTTTTTCTGTGGCCTTGCAGAGGAGGCTGGTTAGATTTATAGATCTGTAGTTTTCAGGGTCAGTTGATAGTCTCTCTTTGTGCAGGGGGATTACTGTTGCTGGTCTCCATTCTGCAGGAACACAGCCAGCTGTCAAGCCATGATTAAAGAAAATGCCAAGTGGGTCAACAGAGTCTCGTTTTAGATTGTTTAGTAAACAACCTGGGATATTACCTGGTCCCATTACGGCCATGTTTTTGGCCTTGGCAAATGCAAAGATGACCTGTTCTCTACAGATACTAGGCAGACGGCTGGTGTTAGGTATGCTTTGGGATATGGTACAGGGGTGAAGTTTGCTGAGAATCTGTCAGCTAGCAGGTTGGTGATAATTTAAAAAAAAATTTACACTGTACGAACAATGCATCAAGAAAGAAAATGTTAGGACATATTAGGGACATAAACAATGGGGCTCCCACAAGTTCAGTACTTCTGCATTTCAAAAAAAAAAACATGAGCAGGACCCAAATTTAGTGAAATGTTATTGTTTGTGTGTTGGGATTCAAAATGATTTTTAAATGCACCTGATACACTGTTAAACAAGGAGGCATGGTTTATATTTTTATTTGACACTTTGCAACCAAATGGAATAAATAATGAATCAGTTATGAAGTATTTATTGTAAAAGGGCATTTCTCTAAAAAATTTTGATGAAGCTTTATTGTAATGTACAAAACGTGGAAAGGTTTGCAACAGAGTATGAAACCTGAAGGCAGTCTAGATGAAGTGCTAGTTCTTTTGCTGAAATAACGTATTTGAATTTCATAATGTACTAAGTGTTTGTTATGGTGGACCCTCTCCCAAAGGAAATAATTTCTCCTGAGTAGAAGTGCACATGGACCTGCTACTGACGCTATACTTACTACACACATACAAACCAGAATAATGCTAGTTTATTGGCTAGAGGCGTAGGAGTAAGTTTTCAAGCTTTTGTCACTGCTATAGGTTTGCAAGGCCCTGTCCTCACTTCCACATAACTCTGCAAAGCTTTTTGTGTGCTTTAACAGCAGCCACAGCCATCCAGGCTAAGATATGAATATTTTCCCAGTGGACTGCACTTGCACTTAATTTTATACAGTGATAGCTACTGCTTGTGCATTTTTAACACATTCATTTAATTTCTTAGCAAAAATCATTTCTTTGCTTTTTGGCTTTTTCAATCATCTTGCACAAGGGCCAGTTAGCCAGGGACCATTTGGTGGTAGTTTGTTTAATCTGCACTTGAGAGCTACTTGTGGCAGAAAAAGTGTTTATCTTGTCTCTCTGAGTTAGGGAGCACTCCAGTGAGCCCAAAGTATGGTTGTTGATTGACTCCTATGCCCTCTAGCCAGTTTTCAAGCTTTTTTTGTCTACTGCAAATCAGGCAAGTTTGCGAGAAGCTACCCACTGCACAGCGGTAGTCGAACGTTATCTGTACAGTAGCAAATGGCTAGAAAGCAAAATTTCCCTATAAAGTTAGGATTAGCCTTGAAACCTGTTAAACAATGTGACATCATGTGGAATTAAGTTAAGAGCAGCTAGCTTGTGCATCATATAGCACTACCATCTCCAACTACTATACAACATCTTGTTCTTAAGCCCAAAATCTAATTTGTGTATAAAAAAGCACCAACATAAACACTATACAACACCTTGACCTTAACCCCAGAAACTTCCCTAGGAGACTCCTGTTATCAGTCAATCCTTAATAGACAACTCATTCTACTATAGGACTGGACAATATGGATATGCAATTTCCTAATGTCTCTGGGGGCCGCTTGGTAGACATGGGTTGCCTGAGGCCAATGTAGCAGTTGTCTTGTTCTCAGATAAGCAGTTAATTATTAAAGAAAAACAACACAATGTGTGAAAGATGTACATACACAACTTCTTTGGAGGAAAAAATCTCACAAAAACAAGGTTGTCAAGAATACCCACACTACATCCACCAGACATACCACTCACCTCCCAGATTGTCTATGCTGACATGCTTAAATCAGATCTGGCCAAATCTGAACAACTTCTAAAGCTGCCTAAAGGCTACACTACTTTTCGGCAATCACTAACACACACACTAAAAGAAACAAACATCTTATATAATCCTGCATCCAATGGTCCTCCATCAGGAAAGCCCATAAGACTAGGATATACTTTACTTAATACTCTTGTCATTGGGGGCTCCATTAAAAGATAAACAGATGCCCCACTCACCAGGTTAGATAAGGAGAAGATAACAGTTAATTGCCCATCTGCTGCCAGGATGTGCAATATTACGCATGCACTCAAGTCACTGCACCCACGGTACCAATATGATTCTATCACAGTCCATGTGGGTGTAAGTGACTCGAGACATCCCTCACTGGATTGAATGAAGACACACACAATGGATTTCTCAGAAAATGTGCGTCACAGACAGGTATGGGCCTTGCACTGAGCAGGATTCTACCTTTACCACCGATGAAGCCACAGTATGAACATAAAATAATTGGCTTAATTTTTAGTGTCACTCCAGGGGAATCCAATACCTAACAACATGGGAGGACATGGTCAAAAGACCATGTTGCTTTGCCAAAGACGGGTTGCGCTCGACCCCCCCCCCCCCAAGGCTTTCGATATTGGTTAAAACTTTATTCACTCTCTTAAAACCTTTAGGCAAAAGCTAAAAGACAAAACTACCAACATAGTGAAAAAACCTCCAAGCAACCTTAAGGTGTTATTGCTCAATGCTAGGAGCCTAAACAAGAAACTCCACAAACCCTTCAAGCTCTCCTTGCTCTGGAGAATGTAGACATCTATGCTGTGAATGAGACTTGGTTTAAAGCCATAAAATGTACTCTGGCAGTGCAAAGCTACAATACCTTCCACACATTTAGACCAACAGCAGCACAGATTGGCACCAAAGGTGGAGATGTCTCTATCCATGTTGGCAACAAACAAACCTCCACAGTTCAGTTAAACAGGATGACACCATGGAGCTCATCCTTGCACATCACCATAAATAAGCTCACTCACCATATCATGGCTAGATATAGGTCACCATCTCTGCCCAAAGAGTGACATGACTCTTACCAAAGCCTACTTGAGGTGCTCACCATCCAAACACCCTATTCATGGGTGACAAAACCCCACTACAAACTGGGGAACTTGCACTTGCCTCAAACTCACAGGCGCAACTCGTCCTGCACTTTAACACAAACACCCAGGAACAGAAAGTGAATGCGCCAAACAGAAGATCAAACAGACTTGATCTAGTACTCATCAACATGGGAGAGTGTTGCACCCCCTCCTGTGTCACGTCCTCACTAGTGAAATCACATCACAAAGTTGGCATCTTTGAAGTACAAAATCAACCCAGAAAACAGAGCTAAACCAGTAACAGGAACAATTCTAATGCAAACTACATCCTATTAAGTGACAGTCTGTCAAAATTCAAGGACCCACCCTAACTCAGAGACCACAGCTACCTATGCAAAATTACTCATGAGTCCCTGTACAGACATGAATGGCTGCACAGAGGCTGCTACTGTACCTACCAAAAGTAAACTAACACTAAAAACAAATCCCACTAGTAGAATTTCAGATAAAAAGGGTAAATGAAAAAAGAAAACTGACGGCTAAAACCAAGAACAGCAACTCCTTTAAAGACAAGTGCTCTCTTATACAACTGAATAAGAAACTAAGTCCAATAAGGCCATCTACAAGGTCAGGGTAGCCTTGCAGGATAAGGAGAATAACAAGACCTTCTTCAGCTATGTCCAGAACCTTAAAAAGGTAGCACACACTAGTGTGCTGAACTGGTGGTGAGCAGTACCACCTTCACCAATCAGGGTGACATAGCAAATCTACTGGTTGATAAGTCCAGCTCAAACGTCACCCCCCACTCCCCGCCCCCAGCTACTCTGGATGAAATCCCCTCTAACATACTTCCCCCAACTATTAGTAGGGACCAGGTGCTGGCAGTACTTGCTAAAGCAAAGAACACCTCCTCTCTATGGGTCTTGATAACACTTCCAGTTGCTTCCAGAACAGTCTAAAACCTGACCTATCAGGACCACTTGAGGCATTCTAACTACAGTCAAAGAGGCTATGTCCCTAGTAAATACGAGACCACAACAGTCATACCCCTCCACAAAGTAAGGCCATCAACCGACTCCGGGAACTACAGACCTATCGGTCTAACAAGCCTAATATGCACAGCACTGGAACAAATTATCATGGAAATGATGAACAGAGATTTTGTCAACCTACAGACATTGGACCCATCCCAGTTTGGCTTTAAGGGAAAGTTGTGCCTACTTAACCTGGTAGAATTCTTTGAGAGGGTCACCAAGGCAATGGATGAGGGTACTGGCCAAGGCATTCAATACAAAACCCCACTCAGGCATTGTGACAAGCTCTCTGAGCTAGGTATAAATCCCTACATAACTCGCTGTACTGCCGGCTAGCTCACAAACAGGACATACGAAGTTGGGATGGATGAGACCACATCCCCCCAAGAGACCAGTCACTAGTGGGAGTTCCCTACGGCTGTGTGCTGGGGCCCACTCCTGTTTAGCATCTACATCTCAGAAGTCAAGGCCAACACACAGAAGGCCTCTGGCTCACCATGTATGCAAATTCATGTAAAATGGAACCATTACAGATTCCCCAAAATACATCAAAATCTTGTAAGAGGGTTTAACACAGACAAATGACCGATGCCAAAGACATGGCCTAAAACTCAATGCCAAAAAATGCATTATGCCATTTGAGAAACTGCCAACCCAAGTTAATCACTCCATCAATACAAAAATGCTAAGATTCGACCCATTAGTAATGGAACTGAGAGCTTATGTAGACAGCAATTTGGCCTTTGACAAACAGGTAACTAAGATAGTAAGAAAAGTATTCGGTCACCCAACGTATAGGTAAGGGTATGGCATCCCGGTCTAAGAAAGTCACAGTACCACTACTTGGCGCTTATCAGGCCTATCAATGAGTAACATGCCTCCTTTGGCGCGTACCTAACCAGACACTTGCAACAGCTGAAATGCACAGAAAGGTTTCTCACCAAGACAAGTCAAGGCATGAAAACCCTGTCGTACAATGATCACGTAAAGGCTCTGTGTCTCTGTATTCAGTCTCCTACAGGCTGAAAGGGGTTTTGACCTGGTTTACAGGGCTTCCACAGACCCAGCCCTGTTGGATCTGTTGCACATGAACAAAACAAACAGCACAGAAGCACTAGATCCAGGGATCTGAACTTCACTTGTGACACAAACAGAATGTGCCAGACAGACAGATACGAGTCCCAAAGGATCCCAGTGTTCTTTAACAGGCTCTCTGCCCATATAAAAGAGTTCACCCTGACCCTATTTAAACAAAACCTTGACAAGTGGACAGGAAATCATAAATTTACCTCCTGTTTGGTTCCCATGTCCCTTATAGGCACAGGCTGTCAATAAGAAAAGTATCCTAGCACACTCCCTACAAATCCCTTAGTTACTTCCCTACTAACATACTCTCCCATATAGACACCCATGATACTCAGGATCTAAACTGGTTTGGGGGTGCATGTCTAGGCTTGTAAGATCCTTAGTGGTAGTTAGCACAGTAACAACCTATGACCCTATAAATTGTTGGGTTCGAACTACCTACCTATACAGAGAACACAGTTTCAATAGCAAGTGTCACAGAGAAGCTCTGATTACAACACAGAGATGGTGCACGTTTGAAAGGATGACATCAATGGGCTGCACAGAATGTATTTTGGCTAAAAATCAGACTGATGGAGCCCTTCACCAGTACAATTATGTTTCCTAAGTGGAAGTGCACACGACAAATCTTCTGACTAAGCCAATTCTACATGACAATACAGGCACACACTCACAGTATCTAAGCAATGCTGAATTCAAACCACCTACCTACCTAGTTACACTACCTAGAGATCAAAGTATCAACTGCAAGCACTACATGAGAAATCTGACTCCAACAGTGAGTGCAGTTTTGAAAGGACAATCTCATCACTGTTACAGAGAAGATGTCCAAGATAAAAGTGGGAGAATTTGCTGGAGAGCACTCTCCCCATTTGAAATGTTTATCCTAAGTGGAAGTATACGCATCAGATCTGTTGTTAAAGCCATACTTACCTGACACTAAAAACACATGCAAGCACACACGCATACACACACAAGTTCAACACTGTTGGATTCCAATTACCTACCTATCTAGTTACAAAGTCTAGAGAACACAGTATCAACCGTAACCGCCACAAGTGATTTCTAACTCCAACAGTGACAGTGTACCTCTGAAAGGATGACCTCAGTGTGTTACAGATAACACGATTGTCAAAAGTGGGGGAATTTAACAGGTGAGCCCTCTCCCAGTTTAAACGTTTCTCGTGTGGAAGTGCACTCATTAGATGTGTGGGTGAATCCAGTCCTACCTAGCACTACGCACACACTCATGACAGCCAGTCACTACTGCAAATACTTACCTAATTACACAATCTATATCAATTTCAAGCACCACAGGAGAAGTCTGACTTTAAATGTGTGAAAATGCACATTTGAAGGATTACGACATCAGTGTGTTGCACAGAAGCTAATGAGGATCACAGAGTTGGATGAAAAGGAATGTGTCTTGTCAAGCAGAAGTAACAGCAATGTGCTGATCACAAGTAATTACACACTGCTCAGATAACTTTTCAATCCTGTCATTCATTTACATTGCAGTAGTGTGAGTTACATGTAGCTATTTCAAAGTATGGTGTATTGGTGACAATCGCAGTTGCAAAGCAGTGGAGTGGACAACCAAGTATTCATGACTATTCAAGGCAGGAGGACTGTATGCAAACAGTACTCATCTGTTGGGCTATTTTCAGTATTTTGTCCTGTTTGGAAAATGTGACGTGTACACACAAACAGGTGAGAAAGATGACAATGCATTGCTTAATACCATTGAGGAAGTAGGCGTGAAAAGGTTCCACACCATTGTACATCATTTGCAAGTCTAAATGGGTTGGGAGTGCAGACATAACTTTACATAATGAGGTGTTTAGTGAGCATCACAGCTAACTCCATTTACCTTGAGTACAACAGTCCATTACAAAGTACAGACATAATAAAAGCCACTCGTACTACTTTTTTCAAAATCGCTCCCTGAAGCAGATCACCGACAAGCACATTTGCACGAGTGATGGTAAAGTATTAGCACATGCATAATTACACTTTGACTTGCTGAACTCAGAACAGGGATTAATAGTAGTCTACAGTGCTCCATGCCAACCACTGCACAAATGGAGAGTACAGACATACAAACCGTTAAGATTCTGATCCAATTCAGAACAGGTATGTTATGTTAATGTTTTGGGTGTCAGGATTTACACAACTGTCATGATAATTGCAGTACATTACTCATTATATGGAGGACACAGGCGTATAGTTAAACAGTCCTCATATGTGCCGACTGTACATGTACTTGAGACATGTTGTACTGCTTCTTATGCAGCTGTGTTTGTATAACATCACATGAGTAATACAGTCCATACATAATGGTCATGTAGTTGTCATTAATAGACTTCAGAACATGCATAGAAATGCAAAAAATGTATTGCATCATCTTATGTGTTTATAGCAGCAATGTTTCCCACATGCGCCTAGTGTACTATTCTACTTAAGACAAAGCCCTGACTGCACTGAATGTCTTGCACTTCTTTCTGGGAAGGTATAAGCTTTAACAATTAAATGCGTAAGGGACAAGCCTGCTACTGTTGTTGGAATCCCATACTATGGAGCAAGGATATTTGACTGTAGCATGCGTCACAAAAGTAGTTACAATTGCAACATCCCATCTGGTGTACATTTAAATCTGCAGCCGGTTCAAAATATAACTGTAGCCTAAAAATGCTTATCAACCTATCTTTCCATAGTGAAATTATGCTAAGCACAGTAGCGCAAGAGGAAGCAGATTAATGGCTGAAAGCAAAGACTCACAAAGTTTTGCTAAAAAAGTACAGTTTTGTACCTACCATAAATGTAGATGTTCGAAGATCCACATTGCTGCAGTCCTTACTTATGGGTAGTCCGCTGTCCTCGGTCGGCCCGAATACCAAAGTATTAGGCTGACGTCGGTCATGGGCGCACAGCCCTGACATCAGAGCGTCAGGATATAAAAGCGCATGACCGACGTCATATCCTCAGTCTTTTCTTGCCCCAGATGTCAGAAGGCCCTAAAAGAAAGGCCACAGCCAAAAAACAGAGTACCTTCCCAAAAGATATGCCCAACTACAGCCATCACCCAAACCATATAACCATGCTAAGCTACAGAGGGGAAGGAGGGAGGAAAATTGGACTGCAGCAATGTGGATCTTGAACATCTACATTTATGGTAGGTACAAAACTGTACTATGTTCTTCATCTCACATTGCTGCAGTCCTTACTTATGGGTAGAATCCCAAAGCAACGGGAAAGGGAGGTTGGCAAAATCATAAAGCATTAGGGGCTGCTAAAATGCCCTGTAATATTGCAGTGGCAAATCCAGCCCTAGACTTAGAATAAAGAGGAAGGTGGTAATGTTTAGAAAAAGTATGTACTGAACTCCAAGTGGCTGCTTCCAAAATATCCTTTGTAGCTACCCCCCTTAGAAAGGCAGTAGAAGTTGCAGTAGCTCTAGTGGAATGAGGTCTGATTCCAGCCGGAATCTCCTTACCATGATGGGAATAACAAAGAAATACAAAACCCAATCCATTTAGAAATAGTTTGTTTTGAAACAGGTTTACCCTGTGAACCCAAAGCAAAAGAAACAAACAACTGCTGAGACTGTCTGAACTCCCTGGTTCTGCTCAAATAATAACGCAACTGCCTGTGAATATCCAAAGTATGCAAAATGTTCTCCCCTTTATTTTGGGGATTTGCATAAAAAGTAGGCAAATGAATAGTTTGGTTTAAGGCCACACTAGAAACCACTTTAGGCATAAAGGAAGGATTAGTACGCAAAGATACCCTATCCTTATGAAAAATCAAGAAAGGCTCCACTGCCATAAGGGCCTGTAATTCAGAAACCCTTCTTGCAGAAGTAATGGCCAACAAAAAAGCAGTCTTCCATGACAAATACTTTAACTCGGCAGTAGCTGCAGGCTCAAAAGTTTGTAGAGTAAGCTTTTCCAACACAAAATTGAGATCCCAAGCAGGAGTAGGAGCTCTACGTGGGGGTCTTATGTTCTTTGCCCCTCTGAGAAACTGCTTAAACAAAGGATGAGAGAATAAAGGAGGGTCACAGTCATAATTAGCTGAAATGGCTGCAGCATGAACCTTTATGGAGGAGAAGGACAAACCTTTGTCCAATAACTCAGTAAGATATTGTAAAGAAGCACTCAAATTAGGCTTGGAAACATCAAAGTCCTTCCCTTTGCTCCAAATAAAAAATCTCCTCCATTTATCAGCATAAACATTCCTTGTACAAGGCCTCCTGGCCTCCAAAATAACATTCAAAACTTGTTGTGGAAGCTGAGAACCTCCAGAGTCTAAAACAGAATATGCCAGGCTGTTAGATGCAGAGACTGAATTCTGACATTGAGAAAGTGATTGCCCTCCTGAGACAAAAGGTGCGGAATCAAAGGCAGAGGCCATGGAGGCTCTCGTACCAAACTCCTCAGTAGTGGGTACCAGTGTTGTCGAGGCCAATCCGGTGCTATCAGAATCATGGATGGCTTGTCTTGTCTGGCCTTCAAGAGAACCTTGGGCAGAAGAGGTAGAGGTGGAAAGGCATATACATGAAGATTGTTCCAACTGAATGACAGAGCGTCCACCTTCTAAGCTGTGGGATGAAACCTTTTTGTGCAAAACTTTGGCAACTGGTAATTTAGTGGAGGAGCGAACAGATCTATGTCTGGAGTTCCCCATGACACTGTCAACTTTTGAAATACATGAGGATCCAATTTCCACTCGTGAGGATCCACTATTTGTCTGCTCAATACATCTGCTAAGGAGTTCTGTGCTCCTGGTAGAAATCTTGCCTGAAGATTGAGGTTGTAACTGAGAGCTGTCTCCCACAAAATCATCGCTTGTCTGCAAAGAGGGTACGAATGAGTTCCCCCTTGCTTGTTGATGTACCACATGACAGTTGTGTTGTCTGTTAGAATCAACACCTGCCCTGGGTGAAGTAAATCCTTGAAAGCCATCAATGCAAATTGGACTGCTAACATCTCCTTCAAGTTGATATGCAAATGTTGAAGTCTGGCAGGCCACGTGTCTTGCACCCATTTTCCATTGAGGTGTGCTCCCAAGCCTTGTCCGAGGCATCTGTCGTTAGAATCTGACTCGCCTCTGGTCGGGTCACAGAGTCCCTTGTTTAGGTGACATTCCTGAGCCCACCACAAAAATTCCTTCTGAATGCAAGGTATTATCTGAATGACAGTGTCTAGATCTTGGCAGTGTTGTGTCCATACATTTTGAGATACCATTGAAGCTTCCTCATATGCAATTTGGCATTGGGAAGCACCAGAATACAAGATGCCATGAACCCCAAGGCTTGAAGGACTGTCCTTGCAGTCAGCCTGGACTGTAGAGACATTTGATGGAAATAAAGTGAAAGGCTTTTCTGTTTGTCCGGGGTCAAAAAGGCCATCTGGGAAGCTGTATTCAGTCTCACACCCAGAAAGCACATGTCCTGAGAGGGTACTAGACTGGACTTTGTTTCGTTCACAGAATACCCTAGGCATCTTAACACTACCATCACATACTGTAGATGCTGAAGAAGCTCGTCCTTGTCTTGTGCAATAATCAGGCAACCGTCCAAATAAGGATAAATCTGTATTCCTTCCATCCTGAAAAAGGCTATCACTGGAGCCAGAACCTTTGTGAACACTCTGGGCGCAGTAGATAAGCCAAAGGGCAATGCAGAGAACTGATAATGTAAATTTCCAGCTCGAAAACGCAGGTACTTCCTGCAACTGGGCCTGATAGGAACATGAAGATAAGCCTCTTTTAGATCCAGAGTTACCATCCAGTGATCTTTTCCCAGCAGAGGTAAAAGCTGTTGTAATGTCAACATTTTGAACTTTGGAATGTCCAAATAAGTGTTGCGGAGAGATAAATCCAAAATCGGTCTCCACGTGTTCCCTTTCTTTGGTACTAGAAACAGGCGGGAATAAAATCCTAGACCCACTTCTGATAGAGGTACTGGCTGTATAGCTCCCATGTGAAGAAGTAATGAAATCTGTTTGTGAGCCTCTATCCTTTGCCGAGGAGGAATGTCTGGCATACTTTGAAAGGAGGCAATGTATGGAAATAAAACTTGTAACCTTTGTTTATAATGTCCAACACCCATTTGTCTTGGGTGATTAAAAGCCAGTTTTGCTTGAAGAGAGCTAGTTTTCCTCCCAAAGGAGCTGCCAGGCAAGAAGAATCTGGCAGCTGAAAATGCAGGTCATTGGGCCTGTTTACGAAAGGACTGGCCCCTAACCTCACCAGCAGATTGAGCAGGCGAACTCCATGTTCTAGGCCTGAAGGTACTCTGAGCTCTGCCCCTACCACGCCTAGATCTACCCCTAGACTGAGAATCAGAAAAAGGATACGTCCACCCCTTAGCAGGCCAATTTCTACTAAACTTAGGAGGTTGCACCTGCAAAAAATCTTTAACAGTCTGCATAGACTTAGCCTTGTCCTCCATTTTCTTCAAAACAGACTCCACAGGGGACCAAACAAAACTTCAGACTGTAAAGGGCATCCAGAATTCTAGATTTAACATGCTCAGATAAATTCTGATCCTTAAGCCAGGCGTGCCTACGAAGAACTGAACCAGTGGCAGCCACTCTAGAAGAAGCCTGTAAAGCATCAAAGCCACACTGCAAAGAATGTTTCCCCACCTGTTCAGAAACATGCACCAAATCTTGCAATTCTTTACACTCTATGCCCTCTGCCAAAGCATCCACTTTAGATTTTAGCTGAGAAAGGAGGAAATTCTGATATTTCAACATATGAAACTGGCAATTTAAAGCCCTCATTGCTAAAGTAGAAGAGGTATACACCTTCTTACCCCATCTGTCCAAAGCTCTAGCTTCCTTATCTAGAGGAACCGGATTCTTTACAACAGAAGCCCTAACACCCTTAGGCCCCTGACTAATAGTTTCTGGGTCCGCCCTAGGACTCTTATATAGATATTTATGAGCCTCAGGTACCCTATAATACCTGTCCGGTTTAACTGGTGCAGGAGGCATAGAATCTGGATTAAATGAGGCCTCGAAAAACATCCTGAACAACATCCAAAACAGGAGGTATAGCCAAGGGTCTATGCTGTGGTAAAAACAAGAACTCCCTAAGTCTCTTTCTGGAATCTGAGTAATCCTGTCCTTCCCACTTAAAATGTTCCCTCAGAGTGTAAGGTTTCTGAAAATGAAAAATCCTCTGGAGGGGAAGCAGAAGGAGTGGAGTCCTCTGCATCGGAATCCGAATAAGGAGGAAAATCTTGAATGTCTTCAGCAGAAGACTCAGAATCATCTGAGGCCTGCTCCAAACTTTCCAACTCTGGCTCTACCCTGGGCCTCTTATCAGGAGGGGGCATGGAACCTCTAATTAAAGTAATCAAATCTTCTGCCATTTTAAGCATATGCTTCTTAGGCACAGACCCTGAAGAACCAGAACTAACACCAGAAGAAGGCAAAACAGACCTGCCCTTAGAAGGAGCCCTAGAAACAGTAGCAGAAGGCCTAACCCCCTTAGGCATAGAAGGGAGAATAGTAACCTGAGAGGCCCCTTCAGCCTGACCTGACTCCTGTGAGGCCACATCCTGTAAAATCAAGGTTTCCCCCTGAGACTCAACAGAAACTTCAGCCGGATCCACCTGTTCCACTGTAGTCTCTAAAGGACCGGCGTCCGAAACGGACGAATCATCCTGCCTAGGCCTTACAGATTTGTCTTTACGCTTCTTCGTGGAAGCGGGCGGAGGATCCGACGGCATATTATAATTACACCGCTTGCCAAAGACTAACCTAGCGCAATCTAGCCTTCTCTTAATAGTGCGCTTATTAAACCTAGCACAAAACCGACACCCAACTACGTCGTGCTCCGGTCCCAAGCAAGGAATACAAAGCGAGTGGTAATCCCTATGCGGTATCTGCTTCCCACAAGAAATACAATTATTCACTTTTTCTGACATCCGGTAAATAACTGAGGCAAGAAAAAACAAAAATGTTCCCCAACGGGGTACTTAGCCCAACTTGGTATCGGTCTGAAACTCCGAAAACGAAAAATTTCAGAAAGCCGAACGGCACTTGCAACGCTGCTTCTGCATCGGACCATGCGGCAAAAAAGACTGAGGATATGACGTTGGTCATGCGCTTTTATACCCTGACGCTCTGATGTCAGGGCTGTGCGCCCATGACCGACGTCAGCCTAATACTTTGGTATTCGGGCCGACCGAGGACAGCGGACTACCCATAAGTAAGGACTGCAGCAATGTGAGATGATGAACATCTGTGAAGTGCCATTTACCATGTGGTACTTTTGCTGCTTGGTTCCCGGTATCATGCAAGTGCTCAATACAAAAAGAATACAGAAGGGGGGACTGGAAGAGAGATACAGAAATAGCATTGCTTATGGGACCTTTCTGGCCAGCTTTGCGGTGTGTTACTCTTAGGTTGGTCATCAGTTACCTGTAATGCATTGCATTTAAGTTACCTGGCACTTGCTCACTAAAGCAATTATATAAAAGTCAGCACTAAAAAATTAAAAGCACTGCACCCTCACAAACTCCTCTTGAGTACCTTGTTCCCCATTGGCCCTTTTTTTTTTCAATTATAAAGGAATTCCCAATACTATTCTAGCATGTCCAAAGGTCAGCTGTCAATTTTCTCTCCAGTCTAGCTGGTGAATCTGGAAATGTTGAGGCAATGTTACAACTGCCTCATGTACACAGACAACCCTCTCCTCCTCCCAACAAATTCCAACACATGTGAGAGATGCATCCATATAGCCAAACTGGAGGCTAAGCTCTCTCAACTCAGTACTGGCGTAACCAGTCAGGAGGAGAAGGAAACCACACTCACTACAATTCCAGTCTCACATAGACCTACCACGACAGCAAACCAAACACAAACACACAAAAACATACTCGGAGACTCTAAATAAAAATCTACCTAAGCAGCAGAGACCTCCAAAGCAGACACCCAAGCAATCGCTACCCCAAAACAAAACACGTGCAACACATAGCTCACAAAGCCAGTGTGCCGAACAGTCACAGCCCTTAAGGCTAAACAACACACCTGATACACTTGTAATAGGTGACTATCATCAGGCACACTGACGTCCCACTCACCAGGCTGAACAAGGAGAAGGTCACGGTGAGCTGCCTGTCGGGCGCTAGGATCCGCCACATAACACAAGCACTCAGGTCACTCCAAGGCAAGTACAAATATGACTCAGTCATTGTCCATGCTGGTGTGAATGACCTGAGACGTACCTCCCTGGACTACATGAAGAGACAGAGGAGCTCTCTGATCATGTGGCCTAGGCCGGTATGACCCTGACCTTGAGTACCATCTTACCCTCACCAAGAATGATGCCACAATATGAAGACATGATCATCAATTTCAACAATTGGCTTAAGTATTGGTGTCATTCAAAGGGGATCCAATGCCTGTCAGCCTGGAATGACATGCTCGACAAGCCACGATGCTTTGCTAGGGACGGCTTGCACCTGTCACCCCTGGGCTTTCGGATATTGGCAAAGGCTCTTGCTACCCCCATAGTGCCTTTTTTAGGCAAGGCTCAAAAGACAAACCCACCTACATAGGTATCACAAGGGATAAGAAACTAAGAGTAATGCTACTCAACGCCAGAAGTCTAAACCTCAAGATGCACGCACTCGAAACTCTCCTTAGCATGGAGAACATCGATATCTGTGCAGTAACAAAAACCTGGTTCAAGGCTCCCAAGAGCACCCCAGCACTACCAGATTATACCTCATACCATGCTTTTCGGCCCCAAAACTTGACCGAACCACAAAAGGAGGGGGAGTATCAATATTCGTCAAAGATACCCACACCTCCAGGTTGGTGGCACAGCACGAAGCATCAGAGACTATCCATGTGCAACTAACAGTGGGTAAAACTGCCTTCCAGTTTATAGTCTGCTACAGACCACCTTCCCTAACCCAGGAACCCCACTCGGCCTTCCTGAGAACACTGGAAAATATGAAGGTCTCTCCAAACACCATTATATTGGGCGACTTCAACTATCCAAACATAGACTGGGAGCATTACTCTAGCTCCAACACCCTAGCCCAAAGGTTCCTAGAATTTATAAACTCAAATGCTATGGAACAACTTGTTACCACTCGCACAAGAGGGGAAAACATACTGGACCTGATCATCACCAACATGGGGACTCTATGCTCCAGACCAGAAGTGTATCCCTCACTGGTAAGATCAGACCATAAACTAATCTCACTGGATTTTCACATCCCGACCCCACCCCCTGCCCAGAAAACTACAGTGAAAAACTTCTCTAAAGCAAATTTCACACTCCTCAAAACCGAGGTGGAATCCTTCAAAGCCCCCGGGCCTGTGGAAAATACGGCCCAGACCGCAGAATCCTTTATAAACGCATTCTATGAACACCTTCAGGAATGCACGAATCATGCGATCCCAAATAAAACCAAGACCCAAACCTCCAAAGGCAGACGTCCTCTCTGGTGGACCCCAGCCATAAACAAACTATACAATAGAAGAAGGAAGCTACTAAATGATAGAGCAAAATTCCAAAAAGGGAAGGCATCTCTGATCAGTATTAGCAAAAAACTACTGGCACTCATAAAATCATCTAAGGCCAGCTTCGAGAGAAAAATTGCACAGGACACGAAGGATAATCACAAGGCTTTCTTTAGTTATGTTAGGAACCCGGGTGGTAATTCCCACATATGCTCAGAATTAGTCCAAAATGACAAAAAATACACCGAACCCACAGACATTGCCAACATCCTAGCTGACAGGTTCAGCGCACCCCCCACCAAAAGGGCAAATATCTATCCCAGCAGAGTGCTGCCCCCCTGACATCTCAGATGCTCAGGTAAGAGCCGCCCTCTCCAAAGCAAAAAACACAGCATCAATGGGACCAGACGGTGTCCCGGGCTGCGTCCTACATGAACTCCAAGAGCTAAACCCAAACATAAAACTATTGTTCAATCTCAGCCTTACTACAGGATATGTACCCAAAGAGTGGCGTACAGCAACTGTGGTCCCTCTACACAAAGGTGGTGCCTCAACGGATCCTGGAAACTATTGCCCCATAAGCCTGACTAGCTTGGTCTGCAAAGCTATGGAAAGGATCATCATGGACCTTATAAATAAAGACATTGGGGACCTACAGACACTGGATCCTACCCAGTTTGGCTTTGTTAAGGGCAGATACTGCCTCTTAAACCTGGTTGATTTCTTTGAAACGTTACCAAGGCCATTGACGAGGGGAAGGTGGTCCACACAGCCTACCTGGACCTCGCAAAAGCCTTCGCTACAATACCCCACTCAGGCATTATAGATAAGCTCACCAGCTTAAATATAAACCCCTATGTCACTAGATGGGTTGCAAACTGGCTCAAGGACAGAACCCACATGGTTAGAATTGCTGGAGCCATGTCAGACTCCAAACCAGTTACAAGTGGCGTCCCACAAGGCTCAGTCCTGGGACCTCTCTTGTTCGGTATATATTTCTCAGAGGTACAGGCCAACACGGAAGAACCGTGGCTGATCAAGTTCGCAGATGACTGCAAACTGGGCGCCATAATCGACTCTCCAGCCGACACAAGCATCCTCCAAAAGGGCCTCATAGAAACAGACAACTGGTGCCAGAGCCATGGCCTCAAGCTAAACGCCAAAAAGTGTATAGTCATCCCCTTTGGCAAAAACAAAGTGCCCACAAATTACCACATAGGTGGTAATCCATTAAGTACAGAAGAAGTAATTAGGGACCTGGGGACCCAAGTTGATAGCAATCTCTAATTTGACAACCACGTGGCCAAAGTGGTTAGAAAAACATTTTATATAGCCCACCGAATCATGAAGGGATTCACATCTAGATCAGGGAAGGTCATCGTGTCTCTACTCATCCCTCATCAGGCCCATAATGGAGTACAATGCCCCTTTTGGGATGCACCTTACCAGACACCTGCAGCAACTGGAAAGACCCCAAAAGTACTTCACCAAAAGGATCAAAGGGCTCAAACAGATGCCATATGCTGCCCGGTTAAAGAAACTCCAGCTCTACTCAGTGGCATACCGCCTGTTCAGAGGCGATTTGTGCCTGACGTATAAAGTCATGTCCAACCCGTAATTAATGGACATGCTGCACCTCAGAAAATCCAAATCCCATCGAGCTACACGCTTGAGAGAATTGAACCTCAGCACTGAAATAAATAGGACATGCTGGAGGGACAGATTCATAACCCAGAGGCTCCCTTCACTCTGGAATAAAATCCCAGTCCAGGTTAGGCAGAGTCCCTCATTTCCTGTCTTCAAGAGGAATCTTGATGAGTGGATGGAAGATCGTAGCTTTACCCCGGGTATCACTTCTGTGTCACTGTTAGACAGAGGCACAGTATACTAACCTCGAAAAAGGGCATAGCAAAATTAATTTAAAATGGGTGGCAAAAGCCAAACACATTCTGGCTAGGCTTATAAATGCCCTAGGGCAGATATAGCCTAGTATGAACCTATGAACCTATAATTAATTTGTCCTGCTGTGTACAATGAAATGTTTCCAATAGGGAGCAGGCAAGAGGGGAAAAGTATAAACATGACAAACAGAAGCAGGACAATAGTGGATTAAAAACATATGTAACCAACAGTTACACACACAACAGTAATATAACAAAAAAAAGAAGTTATGTACTCACCATAATGTTCTATCAGAGTAGTTCTACTTCATTTGTCTTCAATCTGTGGGATACTGATCTGTTTCGGATCCGAGCCGGCAATCTCACCAACATCTGCTCCAAGGACCAAGCTCCTTCCCTTAACCATAACACACCTCATTACCTTCCAACCCCCAGATAGACTTTGCTGATCCTTATAATAACCCAACCTGAAACTTATGACCTATAACTGCAGCCCGCACGCTGTTCACATAACAAGGTCCGGGGGAAGGAGGGAGGGACGGCTGAAGTAGAACTACTCAGATGGAATGTTATGGTGAGTACATAACTTCTTTATCTGAAGTAGTTTACTTCATTTGGTCTTCAACCTGTGGGACAGAGTCCCCAGCTACTAAACTCCTGGGTGGCCCTCATAGAAGGATATTCTGGAGCACAGTGGAACCAAAGATGCTCTCCTTCTGGAAGTCAAATCCAATTTGTAATGAGAAATAAATGTATAAGAGGAGGGCCAAGTAGCTGCAGAAAGTACAGTTGTGTACTGTAGCTGTTGAGTGTATTCACTGTTGCAGTCATCACATTTGGGTTATCTGCTTGCAGTAGCCCTCAGTTGGCCTGATCAACAAAGTCTTCGGTCCTGCGTCGGTTGCTATCTCTTCTTCCGTGACATCAGGTCATCAGGGGTATAAAACATGCAGCTGACTCCATTACATCAGTTTTTCTTGCCCCAGATGTCAGGTGCCCCCCTAATGGGAAGCAATTAAATCTATAAAAATACAAGGATATACCTACAACAAAAAAGCAAATACACCAAAAAGCTTTTAAGCATAGTAAAGGAAAGAAGTAAGGGGGCTAGAGGGAGGGTAACCAGGACTGCAACAGTGAATACACTCTAACATCTACATTTACGGTAAGTGTACACAACTGTACTATGTTCTTCGTGCTTCACTGTTGCAGTCATCACATTTGGGTAGATTCTCAAAGCTAAAGATGGGAGGAGGAATTTAGATAGCATTAGGATGAGCAATGAGGCCCTGCAAGACTGCAGTGGCAGCCAGCTCTGGATTTAGAGAAAATTGGCAGATGGTAATGCTTGGTTAAAGTATGTACAGAACTCCAGGTAGCAACTTCTAGATGTCCCTGGTAGGGATGCCTCTGAGAAAGGCTGTAGAGGTAGATGCAGCCCTGGTTGAGTGGGGTCTGATCCCCTGTGGAATAGGTTTTCCATGGTGCTTATAGCAGAAATTAATGCAATGGCCTATCCATTTAGAAACTGGATGTTTTGAAATAGCCTTCCCCTCTGCCCCTGCAGCAAATGCCACAAGCACTTCAGATTTCCTTTGAGGTTTAGTCCTGTCCATGTAGAATCTAAGTTGTCTGTGCACATCTAAGGAGTGCAGTATCAGTTCCCCTTTGTTCTGTGGATAAATAAAGAAGGTTGGCAGATGAATGGACTGATTAAGGGCCACACTGGATACCACCTTGGGCATGAAAGAGGGATTGGTCCTGCAGGACACCCTGTCCACATGAAAGATGAAAGGCTCCACTGCCATAAGGGCCTGTAATTCAGGTACCCTTCTTGCTGAAGTGATTGCTAAAAGGAAAGCCGTTTTCCAAGAAAGGAATTTTAAGTCTGCAGTAGCAGCTGGCTCGAAACGAGGAAGAGTGAGTTTCTCCAATACAAAGTTAAGGCCCCAGGCTGGAGTTAGAGCTCTCCTGGGTGGTCGTAAATTGTTGGCCCCTCTGAGAAACTGCTTGAGCAGTGGATGAGAGAAGAGGGGAGGTTCTGTGTTATAATGAGCTGAAATTGCTGAGGCATGAATTTTGATGGAGGAGAAAGACAGGCCCTTGTGAAGCATCTCAGTTAAGTATTGCAAAATCTGAGGTATATTGGGCACTGCTGTGCTCATCCCTTGAGATTGGTTCCAGGCAGAGAATATTTTCCATTTTTCAGCATAAGATTTCCTAGTACTAGGCCTCCTTGCCTCTAAAATGATATCCATCATTGGTTTACTGAGGGATGATAAAGGAGTGGTTAGGTAATTATCCAGGCTGCTAGTTCAGTGTTTGAAGCCAAGGGTGCAGAATCTGGTTCTCCTGCTGAGACAACACAGTAGGAGTCTGAGGCAGGTGCCACGGGGCCAACAGTGACACACTGTGCAAGAGGGGGTACCAGTGTTGGCGTGGCCAGTCTGGAGCAATCAAAATAGTCCTTGGTTTGTCTTGTTTTATCTTTAGTAGTACTTTGGAGAGCAGAGGCAGAGGAGGAAAGGCATAGACGGATAGGTTTTTCCAGCTGAAGGACAGAGCATCCACTTTCCAAGCTTGTTTGTGGGGAGTCTTTGTGCAAAATTTGTCCAACTGATAGTTCTGGGGGGAGGCAAACAGGTCTATATCTGGGCTCCCCCATTTGCTTGTCAACATGTTGAAAATCCTTGGATCCAGTTTCCACTCGTGTGGGTCCATGAGGTTTCTGCTTAGTCCGTCTGCCAGTGTATTTAGTTTTCCTGGCAGGAATTGAGCTTGTAGATGCACTAGGTAGCTCAAGGCTGCGTTCCACAATGCTA
Source organism: Protopterus annectens (assembly GCF_019279795.1). NCBI lineage: Eukaryota > Metazoa > Chordata > Ceratodontiformes > Protopteridae > Protopterus > Protopterus annectens. The sequence continues at coordinate 333,338,329 of NC_056750.1, forward strand.
TGGCTAGTCTGCAGAGGGGGTAAGAATGTGTACCCGCCTGCTTGTTTATATACCACATAGCAGTGGTGTTGTCAGTCTTTACCATTAATTGTCCAGGAAATGAAAAAAGAAGTTATGTACTTACCATAACGTTCCATCTGAGTAGGTAACTTCATTTGTCAGCAACCTGTGGGTATCGGATCCGAGCCAGCAGCTTTATTCAACTAAGATCTGAGCTCCAAGCTCCTCCCCCTTACCCATAACCCCCTGCCATCCTTCTCTGTCCTCAGAGTTTGCATTGCATTATAGAATACTACAATCAAGATCAACTAAACATCCTAACCTGATGTCATCTGGTATAGAGAACACAAAGGTCCTAAAAAGGGACGAACTACAGGTTAGGGGGACGGAGGGGGGGTTGGCTGCTGACAAATGAAGTTACCTACTCAGATGGAATGTTATGGTAAGTATATAACATAACTTCTTTATCTGAAGTAGTTAACTTCATTTGTTCATCAACCTGTGGGACAGAGTCCCCAGCTACCTAAAATTGGGATGTCCTCATGGAAGAATATTCCGGAGCACTGCAGAGCCAAAGGACACCCTCCCTCTGAAAATTATATCCAGCTTGTAATGGGTAATAAAGATATGGGATGAAGCCCAAGTGGCTGCTGAACAAATGTCATCAGACACCCTTGACCAAAAGGCAGTAGAAGTGGAAATCAATAGAGTAGAATGGGCGTGAACTCCAACAGGTTCTGGTCGGCCAGAACTCTTATATGCAAGTAGTATACATTGTGAAATCCATCTGGACAATGTAACTTTTGACACAGGTTTACCCAGAAAGGGTTTAGCAAAGGATACAAAGAGTTGTTCAGATTTCCTATGATCAGCCGTCCTGTGTAAATAGAACCTTAATTGTCCGTGCACGTCCAAAGAGTGTAATTTGTATTCACCTTCATTTTGATAATTCGGGAAAAACACTGGTAAATTGATAGCTTGATTAATGCTGGACTCAGAGGCGACTTTAGGTAAGAAGGAGGGATTGGGTCCTGAGGGACACTATCTTTATGGAAGACCAGATATGGAGGTTTGGCGCAAAGGGCTTGAAGCTCTGAAACCCTTCTAGCCGAAGTGACTGCAATGAGAAAAGCAGTCTTCCAAGCTAAGTATTTAAGATCCACCGAAGCTGCAGGTTCAAAGGGGGGACTAGTAAGAGCCTGAAGAACAAGGGTTAAATCCCATGGGGGAACTGCATCCTTCACAGGAGGCCTTAACAGGAAAGTACCTTTTACGAAAGTTTTGCAGATCTTGGAAGAAGCTAATGAACTGAGATCACTTCCCACATGAAAATGTGAAATTGCAGCTAATTGGATTTTGACGGTGGAGGAGCTGGCACCTTGATCAAATAAGTGTGACAAAAACTAACACAGCTGGTATCGGGGCTGTAAAGGGATCCATATGTCTGTGTTCTGCCCAGATAGAAAAACGTTTCCATTTGCTCCGATAAACCTTTCTGGTAGAAAGTTTATGAGCGGCTACTAAAATAGCTTTAACGGAGGAGGAGATGCCGGGAGTCCTAGCTATGATTGGAACTGGATCAACCAAGCTGTGAGCTTGAGATTGTCCAGGTTTGGAGTTGTCAACTCCAGGGGGTGAGAAATGAGATCCGGAGTGGGATCCAAAATCCACGGAGGATTGACTAGATGAGACCATAGACAAGGGAACCACGTTTGACGAGGCCAGAATGGGGCTATGAGGATCACTCTGCTCCCCAACCGAAGGGCTTTCTGCAAGAATTTTGCCATCAGGGGAATAGGTGGATAAGCATAAAGTAGACCGGATGGCCAAACATGGACTAGAGCGTCTCTGGGGGATTCCCCTGGTGGGGGAAGTAGAGCGAAGTACTCACTGCACTTTGCAATATAACAAAATGAACCAGGAATCCAGGACGCCAAAAAGGAATGCCAGTTGTAGCCAAAAGTACATAAAAACCATTTATTGTGAACAGAAGGTTTTAGCGCTTTCATCTCATTATAGAGACTTCATCAGAAACAATGAATTGCTTTTAATTACACTTTAAATAGTCCTTGATGCGTGATGTCACACCTTTAAAAACTATTTAAACAAACATACCCTTATAAATGAAATCTTGAAGTCTTAAAATTTGTATCAACCCAAATAGTATTAAGTGCAAACATGTTTAAAAATAGAAATGTATATAATATGTATGTTATACAAGTAATTATATTTAAAAAATATTTGATAAAAACTGGTACAAAGGATATAAAAAATTAGATAAATTTAAAAACTCGTAAATGAATTCATTTGTACACTACAACTTTAGTTCTATCAATGTTCTATGAACTTGATTATACATATGTATATTAGTTTTTAAATAAATATATTGTGTGTTGTAGTTCTTAAATAGCAATTGAATATTTCCTTTTTAAACTTCTATCAACATATGAATAAATATCTCAAATCCGGACTTTGCACACTTCAAATATTGTTTGCCCTTTCAATTAATAAAGGTGTCAATGACACTGTTTCATTTAATCCTGGGGGAAACATAGAAGCCAATCTATATTGCCATTGGCTCTCCTTCTTTTTTAACAAGTTTTTCCAGTCTCCACCGTTGTCTATTTTGACAGTGTCCAAGATACCAAATGTAAATTTCCTAAATTCTGAGCAGGATATACTATGTTTGTATAAAGAATTGGTGTTCTTTTTATTCTTAATATCATTTAAATGTTCATATATCCCGCTCTTGAATAGTCTTTCAGTCTTGCCTACATAGAATTGTTGGCAAGTACAACATATAGCAAGGTATACCACTCCCTTTGTGTTACAATTACCATTTTGTAAATAAACTTTACTTTTCATAACATTGTTTAACCTAATAGTAGGTTCAACACAAATGTAGGAGCAATAGTTACACATTCCACATTTTTTGTACCCCATTTATTTTGAAGGGTACTAGATTTTTTGTATTCTAAAAGTTGTTTCATGTTAAACCCTACTCTGTTGACAAAATTCGGTTTATTCCCCAACTTATGTACACCATCATTGGATCTAAAAATATTCCAATTTCTTTGGAAAATGTTCTTAATAGCCGGGGTTCTTGTGTTGTATGTTAAAACACAAGTAGTGTGATAATTTTTACTATTTGCCCTATCCACCGTGTTGCTTTCATCAGAACCTAATAGGGGAATATATTTTTTACCCCATTGTTGATGTATATTATATAAAGTAGTGTTAATCAAATCCAGGGGGTACCCTCTCTCTAAAAACATTTCCCTTAACACGATGAATTCTGATTCCAAATCTTCTAAGTATGAAGTCATCCTGGCAATTCTAATGGCTTGCCCTTTTATAATACTAACTTTTTGTGACATAGGATGACAACTATCAAAATGTAAATAAGCATTACAAAATGTTTTCTTCCTGAATATTTTAGATTTGAACTGTCTTTTAGATATATCCTTGTATATACAAGTGTCAAGGTAATTAATATTCATGTTATTGTACTGAAAAGTAAAGGAGAGAAAGGTAGTGCTGTTGTTGATGTAGTTTATGAAATGATTAATGTCTTCTTCGCACCCCCCCCATAAAATAAAAATATCATCCAAATACCGGAGATATAATTTGATGTGAGGCCAATATGGTCCGTTGAATACAAACTGTGATTCCCAACCTAATGACACTAAATTAGAATATACCGGTGAACAGTTAGCACCCATAGGAACACCAGTAACTTGTTGGTAAAATTCCCCCTCAAAACTTAAAAAGTTATTTTCAAGAACTATATTCATTAATTCACAAATTAATAAAATTTTATCATTTTCCAAATCTGAGTATTTAAAAAGTACGGAAAGACCTGTATTCCCTGAAGCCTCAGGTGGGCCGCTACAACTGCCATCACTTTGGTGAACACCCTGGGGGCTGTTGTGAGACCAAAGGAAAGGACCCTGAACTGACAGTGACTGGCTCCCAGCCGGAAGCGGAGAAACCTTCTGGATCGTCTGTCCATCAAAATGTGGTAATACGCATCCTTGAGGTCTATAGAGCACATCCAGTCATTCTCCTGTAGGAGTGGGAGAATGGAATGAATAATGACCATCCGGAACTTTTCTTTGGCAACCGACGGGTTCAGAAAGGACAGGTCGAGGATTGGTCTCAAGTCCCCAGTCTTTTTTGGCACCAAAAAGAACCTGGAGTAGAAGCCTGATCTGGACTGGTGTTGGGGGACAGGCTAGATTGCTATTTTTTTCTAGCAGCTGCTTTATTTCTGCGGCTGCTGCCTTCCTTTGATTGGGTGGGACATCGAGGAGGCTCCGGGGTCTGAGAGGGAGATTCAGAAAAGGGATAGTGTAACCTCTAGATATGATTCGAAGCACCCAGCGATCTATTGTAATGGACTCCCAAGCTGCTAGGTGCCTCAAGATACGGCCCCCCCCCCCCGACTGCCTCCAGAGTGGAGCAGTCGGGTAAACCCCTTAGGGTTGCTGCGCAGGTAGATCTGAAAAAGGTTCTCTCGACCCAAAATTCTTCGGTCCCCCTCTGCCTCTGGGCCGGCATCCACCTTGTCCTCCTCTGCCTCTGAGAGACGAGGGGTCCGGAGCGAAACGGGACTGTTGAGATTTCCGGAACCACATCTTTTTTTGTCCCCTTTGGTTCCTGGTGAAGGACCTCTGGGGAGCAGAGAAGCGGAACCAGACGGCAGACGTCTTTCTCGCTCTGAACCAGCGTGTCGCGGACGGTCTTGCCAAACAGCAAAGAACCGTCAAAAGGGGCATTTGCGAAGGACGCCTTGAAGGGTTCCACAAAGTCACAGAGGCGGAGCCAAGCATATCGCTGTAAGACAATGCCCGCTCCGCTAGCTCTAGCGACTCCTTCTGTGGCATGGGAAAGAAGTCGCATAGAAGCATTCGAAATGGACTTAAGAGTGGCCATTCGGGCTGAGAATATTTTCTTATCCTCGGCCGACAAGGACTCTGGGAGCGTCCCTGCGTATTCTTTGATGTCATACGACTCCAGCGGGATCTCATGTGCCATGTAGTTCAGCGACCTTACCGAGAAGGTGGCTGAAGCAAACATCCGCTTCCCTATGCTGTCCATCTTCCGAGACTCCTTGTCAGGAGGATGGACTGAGGAACTCTCCTGGGCCAGTTCCTTCTTGGTGGCACCCGCCATCAACCACGGCATCTACTGGAGCACCCTTGCTCCCAAACAGTCCTGTGGGTGGACTGAGAATTTTGTCTGGTCTCTTTGGTATGGGCTCCACAGTGTCCGGTTCCTTCCATGCCCTGGTAGTGATCAGATCTACCAGGGGGTCGGCGGGAGGGGACACCCAAGAGGTAGATGGGCCTGCGTCAAACGCCTCCAGAAACACAGACTCATCGGAGGAAGGCTTCTGGGCTGACTAGCCCCCTCTAATACGAAGCATCTCCATAATGCCTCCGAAGGAGACATCCTCGGGGGGTGACCTTGGGGAACCTTCCCCTTCCTCTAAGTCTGTGTCCTCTGTCAGGGACTCGGGTGAGTCCAAGTGCCTCCTCTTGCACTTACGTTTGTGAGGAACCTCCTTGGGGGGGCTGTCCGAGGATGCCTCACCAACCACATCCTGTTCCTCTAAGGGAACCATCTGGGACATAGGCGCAGGCTGTCCCCTGGGACCGGGTGATGGAAGGTAGGCCCGTCTGAGAGGGAGTGATGGGTGGAACCGCTGCAGGAGCCTGGGGCCTCAAGTCCCTCGACAAGACCCTCTCCACAACATCGAACGCCGAAGGAGAACTGCTCTCTCTAAGCTCCTAGAGCAGCCCCTTCGGATCAGAGGTGCGGATCGGAGCCGGCACCGATGCAATCGGATCCGAAGGGCCAGTATGCTTCGACCGAGACTGAGCCGAAGACGCACTGACACCTCCGGATCCGAAGTTCAGCTCACGGCTCCGTGAGCTCGGATCCGAAAAGGGACCCGACAAGCTCGAGGGTGCGGTCGGAGCCGAAGGATGCACGATCGGCGGAGAGCCTCCCCCGGTTCCGATGTTGCCTAGATCCGATGGCTCCAAACCCTGAAAGTGGGTCAGAGAAGGAGCAATCGGGGTGAAAAAGGGAGTCGAGCTCCCCCCCGGAGGGGTGGGGGGCAGGATCACTCCCATCTGCAGTTGGGCCTGGAGAAGCCTACGCATCATCTGGTCCATATCTGCATCTGACAAACTTCGTGTTGCTCTAGATGAGGCCACCGAGGCAGGCCTGGAGTGACACCTCAAAGGCAACTGGGTCTCCTCCTCCGGCCCCGGTGAAAAGCGGGGTGAATGGAGCCGAGAAGGCCCGGAGGCCCTAGGAGAGACTAGCTGCTTCGCTGGAAGAGCCGAAGAGGAAGCTTCGGCCCGCCACTTGTGGTGCTTGTCCTGTCTTCTCTCCCTCCTAGATTCCCTCTCCTCCTGGGCCTCAGTGGGACGGTGAGTCCCGGCCAGGGGAGCAGGGATAGAAGGCGGGACTGGTGCGGTAGTCGCCGGTGCCGCAGAGGAAGAAGAGGACGAAGCCAAGTCCGGGGGCAGAAGTCCCACCAGAATCAACTAAGACCTCCTATCCCTCAAAGCCCTGGGGTTGAAGGCTGCACAAATTGTGCAGCCTGAAGAAAGATGGTCAACCCCAAGGCAAATGACACACCGAGTGTGGCCATCCGCCGGGGATAGCTTATGGCCACACTCGGTGCATTTAGAAAAGAAGGTTTTGGGGGCCTCAGCCATAGTAGAAAAAAGGCCCAACCCAAGGGGGAAGACTAGACTAACTAAAATATATATAAATTTTACCAACAAAACTAGCTAAATTAACTACAAAAGGGCACAACACTCAATCGTTTAACAATTAAACTGAAAACTAGGGGGAAAAAAAAGGTAATTTTCTTCAAAAACTCACGAAACCCTACACCTGGAACTCATTCTAGGTGCTTGAATAAGCCGCGGCAAATGAGATCTGTGGACAGAGAAGGATGGCAGGGGGTTATGGGTAAGGGGGAGGAGCTTGGAGCTCAGATCTTAGCTGAATAAAGCTGCCAGCTCAGATCTGATTCAGATTAGACACCCACAGGTTGACTACTTCAGATGCACTGTTGACTAACCAATCTCCATAATCAACTAGTTGATAGGGCCTATAGCCTAGAGGAAATTAGAGAGGGTTTTATGGGAGTTGAGACACTTAGGAGAGATCGGGCTTCTCCGTATTTTATGAGCAGAGACGACACAGAAAGTAATAGCAACAATGTGTCAGATAGTACAATGAAGTACAAGGATGGGACTAGAATATCTATCTATTATACACAGGATGTTAATGAGATCAGGAGTATTTATTTTAAGTACTGGGACATACTTACTGTTGACCCAGTAATTCGTGACATTGTGGGTGACGCACCTAGGTTTGTGTACAAGAACCGCATGAACCTTCATAGAATTGTATGCTATCCGGATAGATATGATGCACAACGTTCCATAACACCTACTACTAGACCTTGTAGGAATTGTAATTTTTGTTGTATGATAGATAGCACTGCAACTTTCATACATCCTGTTAGTCAACAGTGCTTTCATTTCCATGCTATGGCCAACTGTAATACGGAGCATACTGTCTATTTGGCCCACTGTACGTCTTGCCCAGAATTTTATGTGGGCAAGACAGACAGAAGGCTTAAGGACAGGATTAGAGAGCACCACTATAACATCCGTATTAAATCCAACAGGAATGCTCTCTCCAAACATGTTATGGAAACATCTGCACAACATAAGTAAGTTCTTTGTTATACAGGTTAATATACCTTCTATTAGAAGAGGTGATGTGGTTAATTTTACTGAACAGAGTGAAACCAAATGGATCGTTAGGTTGAGAGGAGATAGGGAGCCTGGTTTAAACGATAGAGTACCCATGAGGCCTATGCTCAAAGCCAGGAGACTCTAGGTTTAGTGTAGTGATCAACATGTATATACACATACATTTTTATTTTTTATATACTTCTTTTGGCTTTTCCCGGTTAGGGGTCGCCACAGCGGATCATCTGTCCGCTCAAGATTGACAGTGGAGTTTTTTACAGTGTCGAGTTGCCAGCGCCCAACCTTCCACAGAAGGCACACACGCACACACACACACTCACACCTAGGGCCAATTTAGAGTGTCCAATCCACCTAATGCATGTCTTTGGGATGTGGGAGGAAACCCACGCGACCACAGGGAGGACATGCAGACTCCACACAGAAGGCACCTCAGCCAAGAATCGAACCGGAGAACCTCTTGCTGTGAGGTGTTTATTTTTTTATATACTAAGGTGTAAAATTTGTCCTTGTCTTTTTTAATGATAGTTGTGTTATATCCTGAATTAATCTATGGTTTTAATGTGATACTAGCACGTTTTAAAATGATTTACATGTTTTATTTTGTCTCTTACTGTTGACTAGTGAGAATGCAATAGTTAAGAGTCACATGCTTTTTAATTACGGATTATTTAATTATAGTACAGGATATGTCAGCTTTATAGAGTATAAATGGTTTTTTGAAAGAGATTTTGTGTTTTGGCTTGAAGAAGCCCAGTCGGGTGAAATCATTTGCCATATCTATTTATTTGTCGAATTAAAGAAACAATTTGTTCCATCCATGTAGTGAAGACTGCTTTTTCAACTGGTGAAGTGAAAACTGCCTGCCTGGTGTGTTGTTTTAGTATGGAGACCTGTGAATGCAGATTTTATTCTGCCGACTGGGTCTTTTGGTTGTGATATTTGAATATTTCTTTGCCTGCAAAATGCAATGACTGGAGCTAGGCACTTTGTGAATACCCTGGGTGCAGTAGATAAGCCAAATGGCAGTGCAGAGAACTGATAGTGCATGTAGCCTGCTTTGAAGCATAGGTATCTTCTGCAAGATTCCCTGATTGGGATGTGCAGGTATGCTTCCTTCAAATATAGTGTTGCCAACCAGGCATCTTTGCCTAGCATTGGAAGCAACTGGTGAAGAGTCAGCAACTTGAATTTTGGAATCACCAAAAAGGTGTTTAGAATAGATAGGTCCAGGATAGGACGCCATGAATTGTCTTTTCTGGGTACCAGGAAAAGTCTTGCGTAGAAATCTTGTCCCTTTTCCTCCTCTGGTACTAACTGAATGCCCCCATGTTCAAGAGAGAAAGTACTTGCTTTTGGGCCTCTGCCCACTGATTTGGGGGTAGATCTGACCACCCACTTGGTGTTGGTAACGTGTGGAAGTGAAATCTGTATCCTTGGGACACTATATTTAAAACCCATTTGTCCTGGGTAATGAGTTCCCAGTTCTTTGCATGAAGAGCAATCTTTCTCCCCAAAGGGGCGGTCAGTTGAGAAGTGCGTGGAAGTTTTAAAAATAAGTCATTGAGACAGTTTACCATAGGGGGAGTTTCATTACTCCCAGATTTGGAAGTGGAGGCCCCCCACTGCTTAGTCCTGTGCGTGCCCTGGGCCTAAAGCCTGGGTGCTCTGCTGGATCTGGGTTTGGACTGAAGGTCTGGAAGAGGCAGGAAAGGACCAATTCTTGGAAGGCCAATGCCTAGTAAACCTTGGAGGCTGCACTTGTAAGAAATCTTTAACAGTTTGCATAGATTTAGCTTTTTCCTCCATCTTTTTAAGAACAACTTCTGCCTTGTTGCCAAACAGGTGGTCCTAATTTAAGGGAGCATCCAGTAATTTTGCTTTAACATGATCCGGCAAGGATTGCTCCTTAAGCCAAGCATGCCTTTTAAGTACAGACCCAGTTACAGCAGCCCTGCAAGATGCCTCTAGTGACTCAAAACCACATTGCAAAGTATGAAAGCAGTAAATCCTTATTTTCAGCACAATCAGGAATCAACATCATTTTCTGTTAAAGCAATCCAATAATATGCTGCTGATACTATAATGTATGAAACTAGCAGTTTAAGGCCTTAATGACTAAAGTTTCAGAAGTGTATACCTTCTTACCCCATCTATCCAGCACCATGGAGTCTATCAGAGGGGGTAGGATTTTTGGCAGTAGTAGCTTTAATGCCCACTGGGTCCCTGTGAAATGGTCTCAGGATCCACAGTAGGATTTTTGAAAAGGAACTTGTGAGAGTCAGGGACCCTGTAAAATCTATCAGGTTTTCTGAGAGCAGGAGGTGAAAAGTCAGGGGTCAAGCTAGACTCCGAAAAGGCATCAACAATGTCTAGTACAGGAGGTATGGCTAAAGGCCTGTGCTGGGAAAGGAGTAAGAAATCCCTAAGCCTCTTTTTAGAATCAGAGAAATCCTGACTTTCCCAATGAAAATGCTCCCTAAGGGTAAGCAAGGTTTCACCAAAAGAGAAATCCTCTAGGAGGGACGCAGAGGGAATAGAGTCCTCAGCATCAGAATAATCATAGGTCTTCTTCTTCTTTCGGCTTTTTCCCGGTTAGGGGTCGCCACAGCGGATCACCTTGTCCGCACATTGAATGGCAGTGGAGTTTTACGGTGTCGAGTTGCCAGCCCGGCGCCCAACCTTCCACAGAAGGCACACTCACACGCACACCTAGGGCCAATTTAGAGTGTCCAATCCACCTGCAGCATGTCTTTGGGATGTGGGAGGAAACCGGAGCACCTGGAGGAAACCCACGCGACCACAGGGAGGACATGCAGACTCCGCACAGAAGGCACCCCAGCCGAGGATCGAACCGAAGAACCTCTTGCTGTGAGGCAGCAATGCTAACCACTGCACCACCGTGGCCGCCCAATCAGAATAATCATAGGTAGATGAGGTAAATCCTGGTCATCAGAGGAGACGGAAAATTCAGAATCCTAGTCAGAAGTATCATAAGCAAACTCAGTTCTAGGTCTCTTAGAGGGGGAAGGTTGGCTTCCCCTGATTAAAGTAATAAGGTCTTCAGCCATTCTTATAATTTATTTTTAGGCTTAGAGGCCTGACCATGCAGTCTGGGCGTCAGTTTTCTAGGCAGGGTTCGAGTTTTAGGTCTTGAAGAAGATGGCATCAGTTTAATACGCAAGTCAGTAGGCTTGAATACACCCTCAGAAGCCGGTGCCTGCACAGTGGAGCCAGAAGATGAGACCAGAGTAAGGGAAAAGTACAGTTTTGTACCTACCATAAATGTAGATGTTCGAAGATCCACATTGCTGCAGTCCTTACATATGGGTAGTCCGCTGCCCTCGGTCGGCCCGAATACCAAAGTATAAGGCTGACGTCGGTCAAGGCGCTTAGAACTGACATCAGAACGTCAGGGTACAAAAGCGCATGACCGACGTCATATTCTCAGTCTTTTCTTGCCCCAGATGTCAGAAGGCCCTAAAAAGAAAGGCCAAAACCAAAAGACAGCAAAAAACCAACCAACCACCCCTGCACTAATCCTATTTACAATATTTACAATATTCACAACCCAAACCACACAACCGCCTCTAACTACAGAGGGGAAGGAGGGAGGGTAAATTGGACTGCAGCAATGTGGATCTTCGAACATCTACATTTATGGTAGGTACAAAACTGTACTATGTTCTTCATCTCACATTGCTGCAGTCCTTACATATGGGTAGAATCCCAAAGCAGAGGTAAGGGAGGATGGCAAAACTATAAAGCATTAGGAGCTGCCAAAATGCCCTGTAAAATTGCAGTGGCAAAACCAGCCCTAGATTTAGAGTAAAGTGGAAGGTGGTAATGCTTAGAGAAAGTATGCACTGAACTCCAAGTAGCTGCCTCCAGAATATCTTTAGTTGCCACCCCCCTTAAAAAGCTGTAGAAGTGGCAGTAGCCCTAGTGGAATGAGGCCTAATCCCAGCTGGAATCTCCTTACCATGATGGGAATAACAGAAAGCAATACAAAACCCAATCCACTTAGAAATAGTTTGTTTTGAAACAGGCTTGCCCTGAGAACCCAAAGCAAATGAAACAAATAACTGCTGAGACTGCCTGAACCCTTTAGTTCTGCTCAAATAATATCGCAACTGCCTGTGTATATCCAAAGTGTGCAAAATCTTTTCCCCTTTATTTTGGGGGTTTGCATAAAAAGTAGGCAAATGAATAGTTTGGTTTAAAGCCACACTAGAAACCACTTTAGGCATAAAGGAAGGATTAGTACGCAAAGATACCCTATCCTTATGGAAAATTAAGAAAGGCTCAACCGCCATAAGGGCCTGCAATTCAGAAACCCTTCTCGCAGAGGTAATGGCCAACAAAAAAGCAGTCTTCCATGATAAATATTTCAACTCGGCAGTAGCTGCAGGCTCAAAAGGTTGTAGAGTGAGTTTCTCCAACACAAAATTGAGATCCCAAGCAGGAGTAGGAGCTCTACGTGGGGGTCTTATATTCTTTGCCCCTCTAAGGAATTGCTTAAACAAAGGATGAGAAAACAATGGTGGGTCACAGTCATAGTGAGCAGAAATTGCTGCAGCATGAACCTTAATAGAGAAGGACAAACCTTTGTCCAGTAACTCAGTAAGATATTGAAGAGCCACACTTAAATTAGGCTTAGAAACATCAAATTCCTTTGCTGTACTCCAAAATAAAAACCTCCTCCATTTATCTGCGTACACTTTCCTTGTACTAGGCCTTCTGGCCTCCAAAATAACATTCAAAACTTGCTGTGGAAGCTGAGACCCTCCAGGGTTTAAAACAGAATATGCCAGGCTGTTAGATGTAGAGAGTGCAGTTTGACATTGAGTAAATGACTGTTCTCCTGAGACAGCAGGTGTGGAATCAAGGCAAAGGCCATGGAGGCTCCTACCAGACTTCTCAGTAATGGGTACCAGTGCTGTCGAGGCCAATCTGGAGCTATTAAAATCATCTTTGGCTTGTCCTGTCTGACCTTCAGGAGTACCTTTGGGAGGAGAGGCAGAGGTGGAAAGGCATACACATGAAGATTGCTCCAATTGAATGAGAGAGCATCCACTTTCCAAGCTGTGGGATGAAACCTTTTTGTGCAAAACTTTGGCAGCTGGTAGTTTAGTGGAGAAGCGAACAGATCTAGGTCTGGAGTTCCCCATAACACTGTCAATTCCTGAAATACATGAGGATCCAATTTCCACTCGTGGGGATCCATAATTTGTCTGCTCAACACATCTGCTAAGGAGTTATGTGCTCCCGGCAGAAACCTTGCCTGAAGATTTAGCTGTAAACTGAGAGCAGTCTCCCACAAAATCATTGCTAGTCTGCATAGAGGATAAGAATGCGTTCCCCCTTGCTTGTTGATGTACCACATGACAGTTGTGTTGTCTGTTAGAACCAACACCTGCCCTGGAAGAAGTAAATCCTTGAAAGCTATTAATGCAAATTGGACTGCTAACATCTCCTTCAAGTTGATATTCAGATGTTGAAGTCTGGCAGGCCACGTGTCTTGTACCCACTTTCCATTTAGATGAGCTCCCCAAGCTTTGTCTGAGGCATCTGTCGTTAGAATCTGACTCGCCTCTGGCCGGGTCACAGAGAGTCCCTTGTTTAGGTGACATTCCTGAGCCCACCACAAAAATTCCTTTTGAATGCAAGGTATTATCTGAATGACAGTGTCCATATCTTGGCAGTGCTGTGTCCATACATTTTTGAGATACCATTGTAGCTTCCTCATATGCAGTTTGGCATTGGGAAGTACCAGAATACAAGATGCCATGAACCCCAAGGCTTGAAGGACTGTCCTTGCAGTCAGCCTGGACTGATGAGACAACTGATGGAAGTAAAGAGAAAGATTCTTTTGTTTGCCCGGGGTCAAAAAGGCGATGTGGGATGCTGTATTCACTCTCACACCCAGGACGCACATGTCCTGAGGGGGTACTAGGCTGAACTTTCTTTCGCTCACAGAATACCCCAGGCATCTTAGCACTGCTATCACATACTGTAAATGATGAAGAAGTTCGTCCTTTCCTTGGGCCAGAATCAGGCAATCGTCCAAATAAGGATAGATCTGTATTCCTCTTAGCCTGAAGAAAGCTATCACTGGAGCCAGAACATTCGTGAACACTCTGGGCGCAGTAGATAAGCCAAAGGGCAATGCAGAGAACTGATAATGAGAAGTCCCAGTCCAAAACGCAGATACTTTCTGCAACTGAGCCTGATAGGAACATGAAGGTAAGCCTCCTTGAGATCCAGAGTCACCATCCAGTGATCTTTGCCCAGCAGAGGTAAAAGCTGTTGTAACGTCAACATTTTGAACTTGGGAATGTCCAGATATGTGTTGAGGATAGATAAATCCAAGATTGGTCTCCACGTGTTCCCTTTCTTTGGTACTAGGAACAGGCGAGAATAAAATCCTAGGCCCACTTCTGGCAGAGGGACCGGTTGTATGGCCCTTATTTGAAGTAGCAGATAAATTTGTTTGTGAGCCTCTAGTCTTTGCTGAGGAGGAACGTCCGCCATGCCTTTGAAAGGAGGCAAGGTATGGAAATAAAACTTGTAACCTCGGTGTATGATATCCAATACCCATTTGTCTTGGGTAATCAAATTCCAATTTTCCTTGAAGAGTGCCAACCTTCCTCCCAAAGGAGCTGCCAGGCAAGAAGGATCTGGCAGCTGAAAAGGTAGGTCATTGGGCCTGTTTACGAAAGGACTGGCCCCTGCCCTCACCTGAAGATTGTGCAGGTGAACTCCCTGTTCTAGGTCTGAAAGAACTCTGAGCTCTGCCCTTACCACATCTAGATCTACCCCTAGACTGAGAATCATAAGAAGGATACGTCCACCCCTTAGCAGGCCAATTCCTACTAAACTTTGGAGGCTGCACTTGCAAAAAATCTTTAACAGCCTGCATGGACTTAGCCTTGTCTTCCATTTTCTTCAAGACTGACTCCACAGGTGAACCAAACAACACATCAGACTGTAAAGGAGCATCCAAAATCCTTGTCTTAACATGGTCAGATAAATTCTGATCCCTCAGCCATGCGTGCCTGCGAAGAACTGAACCAGTGGCAGCCACTCTAGACGAGGCCTGTACAGCATCAAAACCACATTGTAAAGAATGCTTACCCACCTGCTCTGAAACATGCACCAAATCTTGTAATTCTTTACACTCAATGCCTTCCGCCAGAGCATCCACCTTAGACTTCAATTGAGAAAGAAGATGGTTTTGATATTTCAACATATGAAACTGGCAATTCAAAGCCCTCATAGCTAGGGTAGAAGATGTATAGACTTTCTTTCCCCATCTATCCAAAGCTCTGGCCTCTTTATCTGGAGGAACCGGATTTTTTACAACAGAGGCCTTGACACCCTTAGGTCCCTGACTAACAGTTTCTGGGTCCGCCCTAGGACTCTTATAAAGATATTTATGAGCCTCAGGCACCCTGTAATACCTATCCGGTTTAACAGGAGCAGGAGGCAGAGAATCAGGATTAAGTGAAGCCTCTGCAAACACATCTTCCACAACATCCAGAACAGGAGGTATAGCCAAGGGCCTATGGTGGGGTAAAAGCAAAAATTCCCTAAGCCTTTTCCTGGAATCAGAGAAGTCCTGACCTTCCCACTTAAAATGTTCCCTCATGGAATGAAGAGTCTCTGAAAAAGAAAAATCCTCTGGAGGAGAAGCAGAAGGAGTCGAATCATCTGCATCAGAATCAGAATAAGGAGAGTACTCCTGCAAGTCTTCAGCCGAAGACTCAGAAACATCCCAAGCCTGCTCAAAACTCCCAACTCTGGCTCCACCCTAGGCCTCTTATCAGGAGGGGCAAAGAACCTCTAATCAGAGTAATCAAATCTTCTGCCATTTTAAGCATGTGCTTCTTGGGCACAGACCCTGCTGCACTAGGAGAGACCCCAACAGAAGCTAAACCTGGCCTGCCTCTGGGAGAAGCCTTGGAAACAGAAGGAGAGGGCCTAACCACCCTAGGAAGGGAGGGGAGTACAGTAACCTGGGAAGCCCCTTCAGCCTGACCTGCCTCCTGAGAGGCCACATCCTGCAATATCAAAGTCTCCCCCTGGGACTCCAGAGAAGCCTCCGTCGGAACCACCGGTTCCACTGACGCCTCTAAAGAACCGACGTCCGGAACGGACGACTCTTCTTGCCTGGGTTTAACTGCTTTGTCTTTGCGCTTCTTCGAAGAAGCGGGCGCCGGAGAATCCGACGGCATATTATAATTGCACCGCTTCCCGAAGACCAGCCTAGCACAATCTAACCTTCGCTTAATAGTGCGCTTATTGAATCTAGCACAAAAGCGACACCCAACAACGTCGTGCTCAGGCCCCAAACAAGGAATACACAAAGAATGATAATCCCTATGCGGTATCCGTTTCCCACAAGAAATACAGTTATTCACTTTTTCTGACATCCGGTAAAACACTGAGGCAAGAAAAAAACAAAATATTCCCCAACGGGGTACTTAGCCAACTTTGATTCGGTCTGAAACTCCGAACTCGAAAAATTTCAGAACGCCGAACGGCACTTGCAACGCTGCTTCTGCATCGGACCATGCGGCAAAAAAGACTGAGGATATGACGTCGGTCATGCGCTTTTGTACCCTGATGTTCTGATGTCAGTTCTAAGCGCCTTGACCGACGTCAGCCTTATACTTTGGTATTCGGGCCGACCGAGGACAGCGGACTACCCATATGTAAGGACTGCAGCAATGTGAGATGAAGAACATCCATACCTGGCGTGGCCAAAATTGGGCAATGAGGATCACTTTGCTCCCTAGTCGACAAGCTTTCTGTAAAGAGCTCGGAATAAGAGGTACTGGAAGATAAGCATACAGAAGACTGGGAAGCAAAGCATGGACTAGAGCATCTCTGGGGGGACTCCCCCGGCAGGGGGTTCAGAGCGAAAAACTCGCTGCACTTTGTAATGGAAGGAGATACAAAGAGATGGCGGCAAGGCTGACCCCACTCCAGGAAGATCTGCTTCGCTACTGAAATATTCAGAGGCCTCAGAATAGTCAGACTTAACCTGTCCACTAGAATGTTGGACCGTCCCGGAATGTGCGTTGCGATGAGAAAACGACCTGTGGAGATCGCCCACTCCCACACTCTCATGGCCTCCCTACAAAGGGGATAAGACCTGATCCCTCCATTTGTTGATGTACCAGACCACTGACATGTTGTCTGAATTGCAATGGTTCCCAGAGGAAGAAAGGCATGAAGGGCCTGCAAAGCTAAAAGGACCACCCTCATCTCTAGAATGTTCATGTGTAAGCTGGTCTCTACAGGGGGAACACAGGCCTTGGACTGTCCTGTCTGAACAATGCCCCCCCACCCGAGTTAGGAGGCATCTGTGGTCACTGTGGCTTGGACAGGGGCTGGAACAAAGGATCGTCCCTCCAAAATGTCTAGAAAACACATCCACCATAGAACAAACAACCGACAGACTTGACTGAGTTGTACTGGATATGACAATGGAAGCTCTAACAGGGATCATTGTACAGCTAGTGTCCACTGTAGAATTGTCATATGTAACTGGACACACAGGAGAAGCGTTACGGTCGCCGCCATTGAACCTAAGGCCCTCAACAATGCTTCTGCCGATGGAAGATGAGAATGGCAGAGAGAGAGACATGCATCCTCAGGTTTTGTACTCTCTCCAAGGTCAGGAGGATTTTGCACTGTAATGTATCCATCCTTGCCCCAATGTAGTCTATCACCTGGACAGGATCTAGAACTGATTTGTAAGCGTTGATTGTGATCCCCAAGTGCAGGGCAAGGTTCAAGAAATAATCCCTGGTTTGAGAGAGTAGATGCCTGGTGGGAGAAGTGAGGAGCCAATCGTCCAGGTATGGATAAAACTGAATCCTCTGAAGCCTCAGATGAGCTGCTACCACCTCCACCACTTTGGTGAACACCCTGGGGGCTGTGGTGAGAAAAAGGGTAGGGCTTGAAATTGGTAATGATAGACTCCTAGCCAGAAGCGGGGGAACCTCCTGGAGCTTCTGTGCATCTTTATGTGATAGTAAACATCCTGGAGATCTAACAAGCACATCCATTCGCTCTCTTGCAGATGCAGCATGATGGACTATAGTGTGATCATCCGGAATTTTTCTTTAGCAACTGACAGGTTCTGGGTAGAGAGGCCCAAAATGGATCTTAAGTCCCCAGTTTTCTTTGGCACCAAAAAGAACCTGGAGTAGAAGCCCGATCCAGACTGATCTGAGGGGACGGTTTCGATTGTTTGTTTTCCTAACAGCCTGGAAATTTCCTGTGCTGCTGCCTCCCTTTGCTTGGGTGGTACGTCCGGGAAGTGTTTGGGAGAACCCACAAAGGGGCTAGAGTATCCCCTGGATATGATCTGAAGCACCAAGCAGTCTGATGTTACGGACTCCCATGTCGCCAGGTGCAAGGACGATCATCCCCAGACTGCCTTCAGAGTAGAGCAGTCGGGCCACCCCTCAGGGTTGCTGTCCGGGCCTGTCCAAGAAAGGATCCAGAGACCCAAAATTCCTCGGACACCCCCGGCATCCATTCTGTCCCCCTCTGCCTCTGGGGGAAAAAGAATAGCCCTGAGTGTCCTGGGAATACTGTGACATCCGGAACCACATCTTCTTTTGCCCTCTAATTCAGGGAAAAGGACCACTGAGGGTTCGAGAAGTGGATTCAGACAGCAGACCGTGTCTTCCCATCCTTCTCACTCTTGAGTAAAGTCTCTTTGGCAGTCTTACCAAAGACAGTAGAGCAGTCATAAGGGGCATTGGCAAAGGATACCTTAAAAGGTTCCAAAAATTGACAAAGTCTGAGCCAGGCGTTGTGCCTCATGGACACGCCAGACCCAGCTGCCCTAGCTGCTCCTTTAGTAGCATGTGAAAGGAGTTGCATGGACGTGTTGGAGACTGATTTCAAAGTGGCCATCCTTGCTGAGAACGAGTCCCTGTCCTCCTGCGACATGGACTTAGGGGGGGGACTCAGCCAGTTCCTTGACCAGGTCGCACTGGAGCCTTGTGACATGGGCTAGATAGTTCAGCGCCCTAATAGAAAAGGTAGCCGAAGCATAAACCCGCTTCCCTAAGCGGTCCATCATCCGTGACCCTCGGTCAGGAGGATGAACAGACAACTCTCTTGGGTGAATTCCTACTTTATGGCTGCTGCTACTACCATAGCATCCATGGGGGAGCCCTTGTTCCATGCTGGCCTACTCAAAGGTGGACTCAAGATCCTGTCAAGCCTTTTGGGGATTGGTTCCACTGTGTCCGGCTCCTTCTAGGCCCCTGAGGTGACCAGGTCCACCAAGGGATCTGTGGGAGGAGACACCCAGGAAGTAGATGGGCCAGTGCCGAAAGCCTCCAGGAATACGGACTCATCAGGTTTGGGGGCGGACCAATCTCACCGTTGGTGAAGGATTTCCATGTCTCCAAAGGAGACATCCTTGGGAGATGATCTGCGGGAACCTTCTCCATTATCCAAATCCATATCCTCGGTGAGGGGACTCGGGGAAGTCCAAATGCCTCCTCTTACACAAATGCTTGTGAGGCACATCTCCGGTGGGGCTCTCCGGGGGGACGACGACGACTTGCAAGCCACTTGTTCCTCAAGGGGAACCATCTGGGGCTCCTCAAGCATGGGCTGTCCCTCTGGTAAAATGATGGGATATGTAGAAAGAGCCGAGGGGGTCGCAGCGGAGTTGGAGGGGATAGTCAGGGGTCTTGATCCAGCAGGTAGAACCCTTCTACCATATTGAATGCCGAGGGAGAACGAACCTCCTGGGGAACCAATAAGTAAGCTGGTCTCCCTGGGTCTGACGAGAGAGGGAACTTGGCCCGGCAAAGGCGGAGCCGATAAAAAAAGTTCCACTCCATCAGATCAGACACTCTAGCTCCAGGTCTGACAGTGGCTCGGATCCAGATCAGACATGCTCCAGGCAGCTGTCTGCGTCGAGGAAGGAGGTACAGTTGGCGCCGACCCCTTGACTAAAGCCATCCTCAGATCAGAGTACTCCGAACCCGGGGGACGGATCAGAGAAGGAGAAATCTGTGTAAGAGAGGAAAGTGAGCTCCCCCCTTCTACAACAGAGGGGGCTGGAAAGACCCTCATCTGGACTGGAGTATGAATGAACCTCCATCATTTTATCCATGTCTACTTCCGATACGGACCATGTGGACCTCGACAAGGCCACAGACTTTGAGGAACGGAGGCCCTAGATGTAGAGCACGTCTCTTCTGGCTCCAGTGAAAACCTCAGAGATCGGAGCAGGGGGAGTCAAACTGACTCTTAGCAGGTGAAGGGAGGTCCGGGGACCTCTTGCATTTCTCTGGCATGGATTTTGGCTCTCTTTCCTTCTCTCTGCCCCCATTTCCACTCCCACAGGCTTTGAAATGGGAGGTTGAGTCCCAGCCTGGGAGGGAGGAGAAGCAAGGGCAAGAGAAAGAGAGGTGGCCACAGCAGCCGCTGTGACCGAAGCAGTGGACGAGGCAACCACCTCAGAAGTGGGAAGAAGGCCTTTCTGGGCCAACTTAGCCTTCCTGTCCTTGATCGCGTGCGGGTTAAAACCCTCGCATATCGAGCAGTCTGTACTTAGATGGGCAACGCCCAAGCACATTACACAAAGTGTGTGGCCATCTGCTGGGGACAACTTATGGCCAAACTCAGTGCATCTTTTAAATACCGGCTTATCAGCCATTCAGATGAGGGAAAACAAGTAGAGAGAAAAAAATATTAGTTTTCCCACTGAAAACCACTCACCAACACTCGCACAGAGCACACTGAGGGGGGAGGGGAAGCAAGTACACTAACCAACTAAACTAACCTAAGCTAAACAACAACAAAGTTTAAATACACAATGCACCAAGCATGGGGAAGAGAAGGGGAACCTATACTAACCACTATCTGAAAAGTTGAGAGAAAAAAGGCTTTCTAAAGCTTTCAAAACCCACTTACTACTTGGAGCTCTGGAGATTACGATGCTTCAGCTAGCCACTGCAAATGAGATCTGTGGTTTGGAAGGTAGTGGAGGTGTTTTATGGGTAAGGGGAGGAGCTCGAAGATGCTAGTGAGATTGCCGGCTCGGATCCGATATCCCATAGGTTGAAGACCAAATGAAGTAAACTATTTCAGATCATTAAACACGGACATATCTCTGTATTTTAACCCATGACACTATACAAAAAACAGTCTACAGACATGAATTCACAACACACCACATAAGAACTTTTACTTCACAAAGTTAAAAATCACATACTTGAACGGACAGTGACAAAAGATTGAAGCAAGGAAGAATGTAGGCATGCAGCTTCATCACAGGAATAAAAACTGTAGCACTGCATAATGTGTACATTACATCCAGCAGCCTAATATATATGTTAAGAGTAAATGTCTCAATACTGCAGTTAAGCACATTTGCATGAAGATAACTGGACTAGTGCAGGCGATGGCAAAATCTCGCCAGTTTTGCCATAGTATGTGAAACACCATTTACTGTTACTCAGCACTGGTGAGCAATGTCAAGCACTGTGCAAATGCTGAAGACAAAAATGGAAGTTTTTTTATGGGCCATTTCTGAATGACTGTTGTATGTGATTCTATTTTTGACAAGATTAAATGTGTGAAAATGAGGCTGATAGGATAGTGGTGAAAATGGGGGGGGGGGGGCAAGAAGATGGTAGGACACAGGGGGAAGAATAAAGGAATGTGCAGGATGGTGATGAGAAAGCACAACAGCTATATAGTTCTACACAAAATAAATGTATACTTGTAACCAGAATTTGATGAATTTGGATAGTCACCAAATCATGGCTGGGTGACAAGAGAATACGGCTGCATGGCCAATTGGAAAAATTCAAGTGTGTCAAGCCGATACATAGGCGAAGGGAAGAGCTATACATGGGACATAATTTTTTTAGTGGGACAGGTGCCCACTTTTCATTTTTTTTTTTTTTTTTTTTGAGAGGAATGTAGGGGAAGGTTGCTTGGGAATAAGAGGGACAGACAGGTAGGGCCCCTGCTGCAACACAATGACTATCAGCACAGAGAGCTAGACATGTTTTTTTTTTTTTTTTTTTTTAGTTTTGTTTTTTTTTTTTGGGGGGGGGGGTTGTCTTTATTTTGGGGGGTTGGTTGTTTTGTTTTTTTGTTTGTTTTTTTGGTGGGGGGTGGAAACATTGCTTCTGCAACACAATGACTATCAGCACAGGGAGCTAGACTTGACCACTGGAGTTCAGCATGTCATACCTCCATAGGTGGCTGCAATGGCATCACAGCCGGCAGCATAGACACCCAGCACTTCTGGGTCACAATCTGTCAGCAGTGCCACCACAGCTTCTGCACTACTTGTTCCAACTGTATCAGGTAGCTCTGCTCCAACTGCTTGTGCAGTGGTACCTGCTGGGAGTAATACTAGAGGTAGTGATTTAGTCCACCCATCAGGAACTGACAGGGCTGGTGGATGTCATGAAGAGAGGTCTCTTTGCCTGAATCAGCAGAGTAGAAAAGGTCCTGCATCGAATTGCAAAATCGATGCCACATCCAGCATTGACCCAGAGATCTGCAATAGGAGACAGCGGAGACAGTTCTGTGGGTGAGGACTAGTGTGTGTTCAAGCTGGATGCAGGTGCACCTCCAATATCCCCAACCTGTCACTAACCTTTGGTGTCAATCACCATTCCTGTCTGTCTTGTATGTCTGCACCTGCTACCAAACCTACCCCTACCATTTTGGGGGCCGCCAGGAAGGTGTTCAGAATGGAGAGATCCAGGATGGGGTGCCAAGTGCCCACTTTTCTGGGAACAAGGAATAGTCTGGAATAAAAGCCTTTGCCTGTTTGATCCAAGGGGACAGGTTCTACTGCCCACTGCGATAAAAATTTGAACTTGTTTCAGTGCCTCTGCCCACTGATTTGGAGGTAAATCTGGGTACCCTCTTGGAACTGGGAGTTTGTTGAAGAATTTGTATCCCTGATAAATGATCTTTAAGACCCACTGGTCTTTTGTCACAGAAAGCCAATTTTATTTGCAGAGGAAGAGGCTTCCTCCTAATTTTTGGTGAGTGAAGAGGGGGGGGGAGAAGAGGGAGTCATTGAGATTTTTTGCCATAGAGGGATGGCTTAGAACTCCCTGCCTTTGGAGTGGAAGTGATCCACTGTTTGGTTCTCTACTGTCCCTGGGACAGAAGTCTGGGTGGTCTGTCCCTGCTGGGCTTACCTTGCTCCTGTCTGCTAGGTTCAGGAAAGGACCAGTGTTTTGAGGGAAAATTCCTGCTAAGCCTAGGAGGTTGTACATGAAGGAAATCTTTTACTGTTTGCATAGTTGTTGCTTTGTCTTCCATCTTTTTAAGCACCTCTTCTGCTTTTACTCTAAACAAGGGGGCATCAAGTAATTTAGATATGACATGATCATGGAGAGGTTGTTCCTTCAACCATGCAAGTCTCCTAATGACAGACCCTGACACTGCTGCCCTGCTTGAGGCTTCTAGGGCATCATATCTATAGTGTAATGAGTGTTTAGCCACTTGACGAATAGAGTGCAGTAAATCTGCTAACTCTTTCAGATTGGCACAGTCAGGAAAGGTTGAAATCTTTTGTTTTAATAGTTCCAAAGTGTGTTGTTGATATTTTAAACATGTGGAACTGACAGTTGAGTGCTCTGACAGCTAAAGTTGCAGATGTGTATACTTTTTTAACCCCATCTGTCCAGAGCTCTGGAGTCCTTGTCAGAAGGAATAGGATTCTTTGCAGAACTAGCCTTAGCTCCTTTTGGTCCCTGTGTAGTGACCTCCGGGTCTGTAGCAGGATTTCTGTACAGGTATTTGTGAGAAACCAGTACTCTAATACCAGTCAGGTTTTCTGGGAGCAGGTGGGAAAGCGTCAGGAGTTAAGCTGGGCTCATGGAATTAGTACGTTCTAGAATATTTAGAAAAAAACACATTTTTCCAACACATATTCACACTAAGAGTAGCTATCCATAGCATCTAAAGAAGAATATCATAAAAGGCCAGATGGTTCATACGGCATGCATGACATCCAAGAGAGGATTTTGCTGAAGAAACTGAATTTATAGGTAGGTTATTGGAAAATAGGAAGTATCCTGTTGAATTAGTGCAATCTATTAAAAATGAGATCATGGAAGGATGGTGTACGAAGCATGTTCCCTTGTTAAACTATTCCTACCAAGAAGGCACTGGTGAATGTGATGGTGCGTTTATATCACGTTATCGAAAGATGAAAATAGCGAACGCAATTTAATCGGCCCCAAAACATCTAAATATGAAAATATCGAACATTCAGAACAGCAAATTTTTTCCCATGGAAAAATTTGCTGCTCAGAAACATACACACAACACAAGCACATCAAACAAACAGCAACCACACATACACTTAAATTCCTACATCTAACGCTACACTAAACTAAACATACAATATCTACCCACTTACCTTAACCCAAACCCTAACCCTAAAATCCGTCACTATCGCACACTCACTTAACCCGCGCCCTAACCCTAACTCACTTAACCCGCCCCTAAACCTAATGTACAAACAATCACACACTTACCTGAACCCAACACGCAACTTTCCACCACAGCGCTAAAAATAGCGAAGCCACAGAAACGCCCAACCGAATTGTTTCCAAAGGAAAGAATTCGCTGTTCTGCAGCTTTGCTATTCTTAGCGTTCGCTGAATAGTGTTCAATATCAGAACATTCGAAGTGTTAATACTTCGATGTTCTGATACAGACCCTGTGATGGTAGTAGGGGCACTGTAGAAGATGGTGAAGAACAGCAAAGTATGAATGATGGGCAGGATGCCCACTATTTTGTGATGAGATATAACCAAGATACAAACAAAATAAAGAAAATTGTACAAAAATATTGGGATATATTTAAAATCATACTCAATAATTTAAGTTTTTTATCTGCCCCTGAAATTTAGTTATAGGAGAGGAGCAAACTTGAAGAATGTATTTGAGAAAGGAGTTGGAAAATTTAATAATAGTAATGTGGGTACAAGGAAAAAACTAGGCAGTTATGCTTGTGGGCATTGCCCTCAGTGCAAGTGGGAGACAAATCAGAGTGAATTATGCACACCCAGTCTAAACAGTAACGAACATGACAGCAAAAGATTATACATGTCAGACTAGAGGGGTGATTTATCTGGCATACTGCCTAAAATGCTTTTCTAACTACATTGGTAAGACGGAATGTAATTTGAAACATAGAATGTATGAGCATAGTTGACATTGGTAAGAAGGATACCAATGCACTTTTTAGACATACAGTAGTGTGTGATCAATCTGCATTTAAATTTTGGGAAATTGAACAGGTTAGACCTTCTGACCGTGGTGGTGATTGGGAAACAGTTTTGTGAGCTAATCTGGCAATTACAGTTGGATGCTTGCACCAAACCAGGTCTGAATGATCACCTATCCATTTTACCAGCTTTAAAAATGAGAACTGAGATATAATATACAATAATAATATACAAGATAGAACAATTGGTGTCATTCAAAGGGGATCCAGTGTCAGTCTGCCTGGGAAAACATGCTCGACAAGCCATGCTGCTTTGCTAGAGTTGGCTTGCACCTGTCACCCTTAGGCTTTCGAATACTGTCCAAGGCTCTTGCCACCCCCATAGTGCCTTTTTTAGGCAATGCTCAAGAGACAAACCCACCGCCGTAAATAGCACAAGTAACAAAAATCTGAGGGTAAACCTACTCAATGCCAGAAGTCTAAACCTCAAAATGCACGCACTCGAGGCACTCCTCAGTATGGAGAAAATCGATATATGTGCAGTAACAGAAACCTGGTTTAAAGCTCCAGAGAGCACCCCCAGCACTACCAGGCTACAACTTGCACCATACATTTCGGCCACAGAACCCAGAGCAAAATGCAAAAAGCGGGGGAGTATCCATATTCATCAAGGATACCCACACCTCCAGGTTAGTGGCACAGCACGATGCTGCAGAGATTATCCACGTGCAACTAACAACGGGCAAAACCACAATTCAAATGGTAGCTTGCTACAGATCACCCACCATGTCCCAGTACCCCAATTCCACATTTCTGGAAACACTGGGTAACAAAGGTCCTACCAAACACCCTAATATTGGGTGATTTCAACTACCCAAACATTAACTGGGAGAACTACTCCAGTACTAACTCCCTTGCCCAACATTTCCTAGAATTTATAAACTCAAACGCCCTGGAACAACTGGTCGACACTCCCACCAGAGGTGACAACATATTGGACCTGGTCATCACTAACATGGACGACTGGTGTTCCACACCGGAGGTCAACTCCTCGCTGGTTAGAAGTGACCATAAACAAATCACTTTGGATATCCACACTCCACCCCCACCCCTGGACAAGGAAACCACCGCGAAAAACTTTTCAAAAGCAAACTTCATGTTACTGAAGATGGAGGTGGAAAGTTTCAAAGCCCCCATGCTAAAGGATAGCGCTATCCAAGCTGCAAAATCCTTTACTGATGCATTCTACAGGCACCTACAAGAATGCATGGATTGTGCTATCCCAAGCAAAACAAAGATTCACTCCTCCAAGAAAAGGAAACCAGCCTGGTGGACCCCTGCCATAAACAAGCTATACAATAGGAGGAGGAAATTAGTACAGAAAAGAGCAAAATCCCAAGAAGGGAAGACATCCCTGATCAGTATCAGCAAGAAACTATGATCCCTCATAAAATCATCCAAGGCGAGCTTTGAAATAAAACTTGCCAAGGACTCCAAAGATAACCACAAGGCATTCTTTAGCAATGTCAAGAATCTAAGTGGCAATGCTCAGATCTGCTCGGAGTTAGTGCAGAATGGCACAAAATACACTGAACCAACAGATATTGCCAACATCCTGGCAGACAGGTTCAGTGCAAACTTCACCCCATCTCACTCCCAAAAGGGCCCATAACCATACCAGAAGAATGTAGAGCCCCTGAAATCAGACACTCAGGTTAAAATAACCCTCTCCAAAGCCAAAAACACAGCATCAATGGGACCCGGACGGTGTCCAAGGCTGCGTCCTACACGAGCTCAAAGACGAACTAACCCCTCACCTAAACACACAGTTCAAACACAACCTCTCCACAGGCTATGTATCCATAGAGTGGTGCACAGCAACGGTTATTCCGCTCCACAAAGGTGGAGCCACAACAGACCCCGGGAACTATCGCCCTATAAACCTGACTAGCTTGGTCTGCAAGGTTACGGAGTGCATCATCATGGAACTCATTAACAGAGACATTGCGAACCTCCAAACACTGGACCCTACCCAGTTCGGCTTTAAGGGCAGATCATGCCTCCTAAACCTGGTGGACTTCTTTGAGACAGTTACCAAGGCTATAGAAGAGGGTAAGGTGGTACACACAGCCTACCTAGACCTCGCAAAGGCTTTCGACACCATTCCCCATTCTGGTATTACAGACAAGCTCACCAGCCTGAACATAAACCCCTATGTCACAAGATGGTTTGCCAATTGACTCACAGACAGAACCCACATGGTGAGAGTTGCGGGAGCTAGGTCCGACTCTAAACTGGTTACAAGTGGCATTCCCCAGGGCTCAGTCCTAGGACCCCTCCTGTTCGGCATATACTTCTCAGAGGTACAGACAAGCACTGGAGGACTATGGCTGACCCAAGTTCGCAGACTACTGCAAACTAGGGCCTATAATTGACTCACCGGCTGACAGACATCCTCCAAAAGGGTCTCACTGAGAGGGATACCTGGTGTCAAAATCATGGCCTCAAGCTAAATGCCAAAAAGTGCATAGTTATTCCCTTTGGAAATAAAGTACCCACAAACTACCACATAGGTGGTAGTCCCCTAAATACGGAAAACGTAATAACGGATCTGGGGACCCAAGTAGATAGTAATCTCTCCTTTGATAATTACATTGCCAAACTGGTTAGAAAATCCTTCTGTGTGGCCCACCTAATCACAAAAGGGTTTGCATCCAGATCAAAAGAGGTCATTGTGCCCCTCTACTCAGACCCATCAGAGTACAACGCCCCATTTGGGATGTACCTTACAAGACACCTGCAACGGCTAGAAAGACCACATAAGTACCTCACCAAGAGGATCACTGGCCTCAAACAGATGCCCTATGCAGCTCGACTGAAGAAACTCCAGCTGTACTCTGTTGCATACTGCCTGCTCAGAGGTGATCTCTGCCTGACATACAAGGCCATGTCCAACCCAGAATTGATGGATATGCTCCACCTAAAGAAAACCTTATCCCCTCAAGCCAGACGCTCTAGGGATCTAAACCTCACCACAATAAATAGGACGTGCTGGAGGGACAGATTCCTGTCCCAGAAGCTTCCCATGCTTTGGAAAGTACAGTTTTGTACCTACCATAAATGTAGATGTTCGAGGATTCCATTGCTGCAGTCCTAACTATTGGGTATAGTCCGCGTCCAGTCGGCCCGAATACCAGAGTATAAGGCTGACGTCGGTCAGGGCGCATTAGACTGACGTCAGTACGTCAGGGTACTAATGCGCATGACCGACGTCATATCCTCAGTCTTTTCTTGCCCCAGATGTCAGAAGACCCTAAAAAGACAAGTCCCAAAATACCTGCACCAAAAACATGTACAATATATACAAGAATATATACAAAAATATAAGCAAGTAAACTCACCTACACAACCACCCCAAAACACAGAGGGGAAGGAGGGAGGGTAAATTGGACTGCAGCAATGGAATCCTCGAACATCTACATTTATGGTAGGTACAAAACTGTACTATGTTCTTCGTTTTCCATTGCTGCAGTCCTAACTATTGGGTAGAATCCCAAAGCAGAGGTAAGGGAGGCTGGCAAATCATAAAGAAGTAGGAGCTGACAACATGCCTTGCAAAACAGCTGTGGCAAAACCAGCCCTAGACTTCGAGTAGATAGGAAGGTGATAATGCTTAGAGAAAGTATGCACTGAACTCCAAGTAGCTGCTTCCAAAATATCCTTAGTTGCCACCCCCCTTAGAAATGCTGTTGAAGTGGCAGTAGCCCTAGTGGAATGAGGTCTAATCCCAGCTGGAATCTCCTTGCCATGATGGGAATAACAAAATGCAATGCAAAAGCCAATCCACCTAGAAATAGTTTGTTTTGACACAGGCTTGCCCTGTGAACTCAAAGCAAAAGAAACAAACAACTGCTGAGACTGCCTAAAATCCTTAGTCCTGCTTAAATAATAACGCAATTGCCTGTGTACATCTAAAGTGTGCAAAATCTTTTCCCCTTTATTTTGAGGGTCTGCATAAAACGTAGGCAAATGAATAGTTTGGTTTAAAGCCACACTAGAAACCACCTTAGGCATAAAGGAAGGATTAGTACGTAATGATACCCTATCCTTATGGAAAATCAAAAGGGCTCTACTGCCATAAGGGCCTGCAACTCAGACACCCTTCTTGCAGAAGTAATAGCCAACAGAAAAGCAGTCTTCCATGACAAGTATTTCAATTCAGCAGTAGCTGCAGGCTCAAAAGGTTGTAGAGTAAGTTTTTCCAACACAAAATTGAGATCCCAAGCAGGAGTAGGAGCTCTACGTGGGGTCTTATATTCTTTGCCCTCTAAGAAACTGCTTGAACAAAGGATGCGAAAACAAAGGTGGGTCACAATCATAGTGAGCTGAAATTGCTGCAGCATGAATCTTAATGGAAGAGAAGGACAAACCTTTGTCCAATAACTCAGTAAGATATTGAAGAGCCACACTCAAATTAGGCTCAGAAATCTCCAAATTCTTTGCTGTACTCCAAAATAAAAATCTCTTCCATTTGTCTGCGTACACTCTCCTTGTACTAGGTCTTCTAGCTTCCATAATCACATTTAAAACTTGTTGAGGAAGTTGAGACCTGCTGTGTTTCAACACAGAATATGCCAGGCTGTTAGATGAAGAGAGTGAAGCTTGACATTGAGCAGATGACCGTCCTTCTGAGATAACAGATGAGGAATCAGAGGTAAAGGCCATGGAGGCTTCTTTACCAGACTCCGTAGTAGTGGGTACCAGTGTTGCCGAGGCCAATCTGGAGCTATCAAAATCATCCTTGGCCTGTCTTGTCTGACCTTTAATAGTACCTTTGGAAGAAGAGGCAGAGGTGGAAAGGCATACACATGAAGGTTTTTCCAACTGAAAGACAGAGCATCCACTTTCCAAGCTGTGTGATGAAACCCCTTTGTGCAATACTTTGGCAGCTGGTGGTTTAGTGGAGAAGCGAACAGATCTATGTCTGGAGTTCCCCATGACACTGTCAATTTCTGAAATACATGAAGATCCAGTTTCCACTCGTGGGGATCCATGATTTGTCTGCTTAACACATCTGCTAAGGAGTTCTGTGCTCCTGGCAGAAACCTTGCCTGAAGAGTTAGTTGCAAGCTTAGCGCAGTCTCCCATAATATCATTGCTTGCCTGCATAGGGGATAAGAATGTGTTCCCCCTTGCTTGTTGATGTACCACATGACAGTTGTGTTGTCTGTTAGAATCAACACCTGCCCTGGAAGAAGTAACTCCTTGAAAGCCATTAATGCAAACTGGACTGCTAACATCTCCTTCATGTTGATATGTAGATGCTGTAGTCTGGCAGGCCACTTGTCTTGTATCCACTTTCCATTTAGATGAGCTCCCCAAGCAATGTCCGAGGCATCTGTCGTTAAGATCTGACTTGCCTCTGGCCGGGTCACAGAGAGTCCCTTGTTTAGGTGACATTCCTGAGCCCACCACAAGAATTCTTTTGAAGGCAAGGTATTATTTGAATGACAGTGTCCAAATCCTGGCAGTGCTGTGTCCATACATTTTGAGATACCATTGTAGCTTCCTCATATGCAGTTTGGCATTGGGAAGCACCAGAATACAAGATGCCATGAACCCTAATGCTTGAAGGACTGTCCTTGCAGTCAGCACGGACTGATGAGATAGTTGATGGAAGTAAAGTGACAGACTCTTTTGTTTGTCCGGGGTTAAAAAGGCCATCTGGGCTGCTGTATTCAGTCTCACACCCAGAAAGCACATGTCTTGAGAGGGTACTAGACTGGACTTTATTTCGTTCACAGAATACCCTAGGCATCTTAGCACTGCTATAACATATTCCAGATGCTGTAGAAGGTCTTCCTTTTCTTGAGCCAGAATCAGGCAGTCGTCCAAGTAAGGATAGATTTGAATTCCTTGAAGCCTGAAGTAAGCTATCACTGGAGCCAGAACCTTTGTGAATACTCTGGGCGCAGTAGATAAGCCAAAGGGCAATGCAGAGAACTGATAATGAGAATTTCCAGCTCGAAACCGCAGATACTTCCTGCAACTTAGCCTTATAGGCACATGAAGATAAGCTTCCTTGAGATCTAAAGTTACCATCCAGTGATCTTTGCCCAGCAGAGGTAAAAGCTGTTGTAACGTCAACATCTTGAACTTGGGAATGTCCAAAAGCGTGTTGAGGAGAGATAAATCCAAAATTGGTCTCCACGTGTTCCCCTTCTTTGGTACTAGGAACAGGCGAGAATAAAATCCTAGGCCCCTTTCTGATACAGGGACTGGCTGAATGGCCCCTATCTGGAGTAACTGAGAAACTTGCTTGTGAGCCTCTTTTCTTTGTGGAGGAGGAACGTCTGGCATGCCTTTGAAAGGGCGCATTGTATGGAAATAAAATCTGTAACCGTGGTGAATGATATCCAACACCCATTTGTCTTGAGTAATTAAATCCCAATTTTCTTTGAAAAGAGACAGTCTTCCTCCCAAAGGAGCTGCCAGACGGAATCTACTGGCAGCTGAAAAGACAGGTCATTGGGTCTGTTTACGAAAGGACTGACCCCTGCCCTCACCAGAAGTCTGAGCAGGTGAACTTCCTGTTCTAGGCCTAAAAGAACCTTGAGCCCTGCCCCTACCACGTCTAGACCTACCCCTAGACTGGGAATCATAAGCAGGATATGTCCACCCCTTAGCAGGCCAATTTCTACTAAACTTTGGTGGCTGCACCTGCAAAAAATCTTTAACAGTTTGCATAGACTTAGCTTTGTCCTCCATTTTCTTTAAAACTGCTTCCACAGGCGATCCAAACAACACATCAGACTGTAAAGGAGCATCCAAAATCCTTGTCTTAACATGCTCAGCTAAATTCTGATCCTTCAACCAGGCATGCCTGCGAAGAACAGAACTGGTAGCAGCCACCCTCGAGGAGGCCTGTACAGCATCAAAACCACATTGCAAAGAATGCTTACCCACTTGTTCAGACACATGAACCAAATCCAGCAACTCTTTACACTCAATACCTTCCGCCAAAGCATCCACCTTAGATTTCAATTGTGAAAGGAGATAATTCTGATATTTTAGCATGTGAAACTGACAATTCAATGCTCTCATGGCTAGAGTGGAAGAAGTATACACTTTCTTTCCCCACCTATCCAAAGCCCTTGCCTCTTTATCAGTGGGAACAGGATTTTTAACCACAGAAGCCTTAACACCTTTAGGCCCTTGAGAAATAGTTTCTGGGTCCGCCCTAGGACTCTTAAACAAATATTTATGAGCTTCGGGCACCCTATAATACCTATCAGGCTTAACAGGAGCAGGAGGCAAAGAGTCAGGGTTCAGGGAAGCCTCTGCAAAACATCTTCCACCACATTCAACACAGGAGGAATAGCTAAAGGCCTATGCTGGGGTAAAACAAGAATTCCCTAAGCCTTTTCCTGGAATCAGAGTAATCCTGGCCTTCCCATTTAAAGTGCTCCCTCATGGAATGCAGAGTCTCTGAAAATGAGAAATCCTCAGGAGGAGAAGCTGTAGGAGTGGAATCATCCACATCAGAATCAGAATAAGTAGGATACTCCTGCATATCTTCCAGAAGATTCTGAAGCCTCTGAACACTGTTCAAAACTATCAAACTCGGTTCCACCCTAGGCCTCTTATCAGGCGGGGCATAGAACCTCTAATCATAGTAATCAAATCTTCTGCCATTTTAAGCATATGTTTCTTAGGTACAGAACCCGAAATGCTAGGAGAAGCCCCCACTGAAGCTGAACTAGGCCTACCTCTCAAAGAAGTTTTGGCAACAGAAGGAGAGGCTCTAACTACCTTGGGAAGAGAGGGAAGAACAGTCACCTGAGAAGCCCCCTCAGCCTGGCCTACCTCCTGAGAAGGCACATCCTGTAATAGTAAAGTTTCTGCCTGGGACTCCATGGAAACTCCTGGCAAAACCTCTGGCTCCACTGAGCCTTCTAAAGAACCGACGTCCGGGACTGCCGGTTCATCAACCCTAGGCTTCACTGTTTTGTCCTTGTGCTTCTTGGAGGAAGCGGGCGTCGGAGCATCCGACGGCATTTTATAATTGCAACGCTTCCCAAACACTAACCTGGCACAGTCTAACCTCCTCTTAATAGTGCGTTTGTTAAACCTAGCACAAGAGCGGCAACCAACAACGTCGTGCTCAGGCCCTAAACAAGGTATA
Organism: Protopterus annectens; assembly: GCF_019279795.1. NCBI lineage: Eukaryota > Metazoa > Chordata > Ceratodontiformes > Protopteridae > Protopterus > Protopterus annectens. The sequence goes on from NC_056750.1 coordinate 333,371,579, forward strand.
CACAAGGTATGGTAATCCCTATGAGGTATCTGTTTCCCACAAGAAATACAGTTATTCACTTTTCTGACATCCGGTAAAATACTAAGGCAAGAAAAAACCAAAATGTTCCCCAACGGGGTACTTAGCCAACTCTGTTTCGGTCTGAAACTCCGGTTTCGGAAATATTTCAGAACGCCAACCTGCACTCGCAAAACTGCTTCTGCATCGGACCATGCGGCAAAAAAGACTGAGGATATGACGTCGGTCATGCGCATTAGTACCCTGACGTACTGACGTCAGTCTAATGCGCCCTGACCGACGTCAGCCTTATACTCTGGTATTCGGGCCGACTGGACGCGGACTATACCCAATAGTTAGGACTGCAGCAATGGAAAACGAAGAACATCAAGATTCCAATCTACATTATGCAGAGCTCTTCACTAGCACTCTTCAACAGAACAGTTGACGAGTGGATGGGAAACAAAGTTTACCCCGGGGATCACCTCAGTGGCTCTGCTGGACAGAGGCACAGGGAACTAATCTAAAGGGACGGTGAAAGCCAACACACATTCTGGCTAGGCTTATAAATGCCTTCGGGCAGATAGACTAGTACCTACCTATGAACCTATAAGAATGAAATGCATTGGTTGTTGTAACATGTGTATCCTTGTACATATATACACAAAAGACATTTACCTGTATATAATTGCATACAATTTTAAGTAAAAATGGTAATTTTATATTTATAAAGTGGGGGTACACAAGAGAGACATCACTTAGGGGTGGATTTTATGCGAGTTACTTTAAAAGAAGTTGGTGGGTGTAGATTTAATTAAGTATATATCGTGATGTAACTATTAAATTGTAGACCAATGGGGTTTAGTATGGACTGTAATAAAAAGGAAGTGGTTTTATGAAAAGCGGTTTTGAAGAAGTTTCATGTTTTTGAAACAAAAGCGGTAAATCTGTGGGTATTGTGACAAATTTTATTTTATGTTTATTACTTTGGAGTGTTCCATTGTGTGCAAAGGACAGACCTTTATTGACCGAGTGACTGCTAGTTGCTGTTTGGTTCCTGGTTCTATAATTCAGACATGTACTGAGTTTTTCAGTATGAAAAATACAAAATACACATTTGTTGAAATGAATGGGGCAAAAAAAAGAGAGCAATCGCAGGGCTGCAAGATCCAGCTACTGGTGGTACACAGCAATATAGGACCGTATTACTGAAACCATTTGAACTATTTTCTCAGAATATGTCAAAACCACCAGCTACAGAATGTATTTGGTGGATGGCTGCAAGAATAAAGACATATGCACTACCTTACCTTCATGTAAAGTACATTACTGACTGCATTAAGAGAAGGGGCAGTCATAACTTCAGTGATAAAAAGCTCTGATGTTCAAGAGAAATATATTTTTGTTCTCTATAATTTTCCCTACCTGGACATGCCAAACATCAAGACTTCCCCCCAGCCAGACTCAAGCCCAGGCAACCATGTGGGCTGTGTCCTTGCCAGTAACCCAGTTGTGAAAACTTTTTTTTTTTTTTTAAAGGCCTAAATACTATCACACAGGGGGACACATGGCCTGCATCATAGCAGAGCCACTACAGCTTCCCCTACTTAAGTGCACATTCCTCTACACGTGCTAATGAAGGCTACCAATAATCAGTGGCTTAGTGTACCACACGCATAACCTCTACTTTGGGTGCCCAACTCCCTCTTTAAAAGCCTACTATATTTTAAATTGCCGCCCCCCCCCCCCCAAAAGAGAAACAACCATCTTCCGTGCAAGCTGCATCAAGCACCTAAGATGCTAATCAAACTCTGGTTGCTTGGGCTGCAGTCAGGGCTTTACCTTGCTACATCAACAAGGCTGACTACATATTGAGGACAAAGGATTTTGATTTCTGATGTAATCTACATTACGTTTTGCATACTATGCAGAACATACAGCTGACTCCAGTGGAAACAGAATATAATGTTAAATAGACAGACAATGGAAGCATGTATACTCATGGATATGGTATCCAAGGCCACATCTCAGTCCTCCTCTGTAACTTCAGGAGTAACAAAGATGTCCAGGTACAAAATGTAAGAGTAATATTCTATCCCACAGGTTTTAGTGCAGCTCAGCAATGAATTTGACCTCACCACTTTAGCTGCTTCAAACCAGCATTTTAGCTGCAGTATTTTCCACATGAAAAACATTCTTCTGGAGAAACTTTTTTTTTTTTTTTTTTTTTTACTTCTGATGTAATGACAGCTTTGTGCACAAATGTTCTTGATACTAGTTTCAACTTGCCTCGAACAGAAGTCATACACCCACCCTCAATGGTAATCGGGTACAATGCCAAACTCTGTTGCCAACATTCTCTTAAACACTGTAGCTGACACCAGCTTATCAGGCCATATGTCAGTTGTCCTATGATGGTCCACAGCAGAAGTGCTAGGGAATTAAAACATGACAGGCACAAAATACACAGGACTGAAATTCTATCCTAAATGATTCACTGCATCTCAGTGCTTATTTACATACGAGGAAATCATCTTTAGTAGTACACAAAAGTTTAGATCTTACCCTATATGCAGCAGCAGCAGAAATGCTGCCTTGTCTGGTGTGATATGTAAAACCCGTTTACTTCTGCTGTAATGACAACTTACTGCACATATGCTCTGGACATTAGCTTTAACCTGCTACTTCAGCAAATATCAAATTTAACATTTCACTTTGCTATTATTCCAAATCCATATAGCTGAAAACTCCATGCACTCCCACCACTGTCACACATCTCCACAGTCATAAAACAATGAAGCTCAAAGATCAATGAAAGTAGTTTTCATTCACAATAATGCCACTTGCGGAAATAGTCGTACAATTGACTTGATCCAGTAGCTAACCAAGCTATTTATTGGTATGAACTCTTCACATTTCAGTTTGACAGCTTGCACATTCTTTAGATTATGCCTGTCTTTCTTTTTATACAGCTTTACAATATGGTCTATCTTGCAACATGTTGTTTGTCTTTCGGCTTTTCCCGGTTAGGGGTCGCCACAGTGGAACTCCGGTCCACTAATGATTGGCAGTTGTTTTTTATGGTGTCGAGTTGCCAGACCGACGCCCAACCTTCAACGAAGGCACGCCCATTCAACGCATGTCTTTCGAATGCCCACTCGACCACAGGGAGGACATGCAGACTCCATACAGAAGGCACTCCCAATCCAAGCCGAGAATCGAATTGGAGAACCTCTTGCTGTGAGGCAACAACGCTACCGCTGCACCACTGCAGAATGGTGAAAAGGCGGACAATACTACAATTCATACTTACAGCTGGACCTAGAATACAAGGATTGAATTTTCACTGCACAGTTCTGTATGTGCATCTCATCTCTCTCTCTCTAGTCTTCACAAATGTTGCAACATGTTTTCACTATTTCTTATTTCAGCATTTTTACTTTAATCACATTTTATCTTATATACATACAATTCCCTAGTTAAATCTTTCCACTGCTAGCTTGTAATTTCACTTGATCAATATCCATACATAAATCTTAATAGCTAGATTACAGTAAAACATCACACATCAAGACAAGGCAATAGTCTACTCACTTAAGTACTGGATAGCACAAGTTGTTAAAATTTGTAGTTCTTTTAAGATTCTTCAAAAACTGCTCATGAACTCTATTCTGTAGTACATGGAATAAAGACAGACTGCTGGAGTGCTTTCACCCTTACATGGGCGTCATCAAATTTAGGGACCAACCAGGTTGGGTTCTCTGTTTAAACATAACTGAGGAGTAGGCACAGTTTGACAGGGTTCAGGGACTGGTCATTGTGTGGGTGAAATGTTAACTAGTTGATCGGAGTGTGCAGTAGTGCCTAATATGAATGACTATGGTGAACCGATGATGAAGAGTCTCATTTTATCAAACTGATTGGCATGTGCTCTAGTTTTTAACATTTGTTCAATTTACCAGAACCAGAACATCTGTTTTAACATTGTCTTTATGCAAGCAATTGCAATTTATTACTTACGGACACAGTATTTCTCAAAACCTGCCTATGTTAAAACTTAGAATTAAGATAAACCTTTATTTTTTGCAAATAACTGGTGTGCAGACAACAGGTCTCACTTCTCATACTTCTCTGTAATCTACCTTAGATTAGTTACACAGATGATGCTTCCATGCTTTAAACTGAGAATTTCCATCATCCAGTCACCACAATCACTCAACTTAAGCACACACACATGCGCGCGAGTCAGAATGAGACCATCATCCAATCACAACAATCATTCTAATCAGACAGTAGCAAATACACCTATCAGCTAGTTAACATTTCTCACACAATGACCAATCACAGAGCCCCAGAGAGCCAAGTACCACTTCCTAAATTATGTTTAAACAACAAACCTAGTCTGATGAAGCCCATGTAGAGGGCGAAAGAGCTCAGTGCTCATGTACTACACGGAATAAAGATTTGTTGCTGAACGAAATACAACCCTGGAGTAATTTTTTTACGATTCTTCCAAAAAGTATCAATTTTAATGGCTTGTGTGAGCCAGTACTTACAGCATCTCAGCGAGAGTTGTTTTCCTTTAACCTAATTACTGTTAGTCCCTAATAGCTTTTGCTTCCCAAGGCAGGCATACGGCAGGGAGCAAAGCTTATACTACAGAGGATTAATGTCTTATAAAGCTCTTGGTTAGTGCAGGTCCGTTTCTTTTCTTTTTTACAACTGTTTCTAGTTTTGTTTCTTAAATGAAAGACTATATTGTGAATTACTACTGAATCATGCAGATCACTAAATTCACAGTATTTGGTTATAATCTTCTCAATAATATAAATATTTGCACTCTCTCTGACCTTGTGTCTTCGGGAAGAAGAGAGAGAGAGACATTTCCTTTTTGCCAAGCTCAATAATTCTTTAACATCTCTAACTGCTGCTATTCTGTCTCTCTCTCTTCCCTCTTCATGAAATGCAGAGAGTTAAATACGCCCAACATTCCTTTCCCAAGGACATGGAAAAATTCAGGTTTCTTGGCTATTCCATATGCAGTGAGGAAAAATCTCTGAATACAAAGCTTTTTGTGCTATGGTACAAGAGAACGCCTTGCGGTATAAGTTTCATTACTTTTACTGGAAATTATACCTCCAAACACAAACATGAAGGCTTGTAAGAACATTCTAACAACCCAGATAATGGAGGAAGACATTCTAACCTCCAAGAGTTCACTGGACTGCCCTCTATAAGGAATGAGCACCCAAATTACATGTCTTTAATCAAGAATGAGAAAATGTAAAACTTTACAACCAATATACTATACATGCCCTACAAGAGGGAAACAAAAAAATTCAGATGCCACCACTAGTGACACTAGAAAGCTTAAGTTACTTGTGGCAGAAGGCCCCTGGTGCCATATCAGCCAGCTAATCACTTGTTTTCAGTTAATACACAACCCTCCCAACTAAATTCTACCCAAAAAAGTCTGTACAAGGACTCATGCCAGCTAACTGATACAGACTTCATGCTAGAAAAAGAAAAGTCCAAGGGGTCAGTATGAAGTCAGCCTGAAATGACATAAGTTCTCAACACCCACAATACAAAAATGTTGTTACAAAGCATCATTAAGAATATATTTTTATGAAAGCAGGAAGGACTTTAATCATTCAGGCATCTCTAACATAAAAGCAGTTCTACAAGTCTTTGGCAGAGGTCAAACATCTAGTTAATGCTGACATTTAAGCCTTAAAAATAAAAGTAGTTAAAACACATCATACACCGAGCAACAGTAATTTTAATACTCCCCCAGGTCTATGCTCAGGAGTGACAAAGCCACTGGGAATGATGCAGTAATTCAAACGATATTCATCTCTCAAGGGGCAAAGAGTTTGTTTTATAGCTAGCATTTGGACCCTTGCAAAGCTACTCACTTGCATCTCTGCCCCAGTGGTTTCCAAATATAAGGACTGACTAGACTACCTGCTGGACAAGTCACAAAACGTATGAAAAAACTTGAATCAAGTCGGAAGAGGGTTGTGGTGACTGGAGCTTACTGTAGACTGAGGATAAAGAAACGCAAAGAAGGAAAGAAAAGCTATGGAATTATAAACAATGTGTACAATAACTTAAGATTACAGTACAATACAATGAATTACCTGGACTCTGCTCTTGTTACTGTATATTCAAACCACAGGATATTTGGAATGAGGCTCGTGTCTCTGATCAAGAAAAACTCTGAAACAGGCCTGAGAAAGAGAGACATACAAGCAGTTAGCACAGACTGAATTAAACAAAATATATGAGAAATTTCCCTAAGACTGAACATATGGTTCAAGACTCAAATATTGAGTCTCATATTAGTGACTACTTTCCCTGTCTAAAGTTACTTGACCCACTTTACAAGTCCAGTGTGGTAAAACAGAGACATCATCATTAGTAGTGTCAAGAAATTAGCTGCAAGGCAAACAATATAAGATCCAGCTGTGAAGAAGCATCCAAGCTTCATGTGGTTAATTTCAAATTAGACAAAATACCCAGACAGCTAGAACCCCTACAATAGTTGCAAGCTTTATTTCTTTCTCTTTTCAGGAGCAGATGAGAGTAGCACGGAAAGATGACTTGAATAGGGAACCCTGAACATTCCACTGCCGGATTTTGTTTCCCTCTGGGAGCATGGGTGGCTGGCTATATTACTCTGTAGTCAGAAGCAGGGATGCCACCTCCAGCAACATCAAAAAAACAAAGAAAACACAACACTACTGCCATTCCTGCAGTCATCCCTCTTTCCCCAGGTGGTGTGGTGTGGGTTTTGGTGCTTCTAGGACCTACACTAATGAAGGATGAGGGTGAGCTTCCTATGGATGCACATACCACAAAATAATAAATATATACACATCTATAAATGCACATATACAACATATACTTGAATCTGTGTACATACTGAACTGCAGCATTATTAAAACAAAAGCCTAATGCTCAATAAACAAGAACAGACAATGTTTCAGAATTTATCAGACGTATATGAACAGGTAAAATCTATAATCTTATCAAACTAGGTTTGCATATTATATGTGCCTAGTAATATGAAAGTTATGTACTTACCATAGCATTACATGTTTATGATACAAGCCTATCCTCTTCCAATGGTCAGAAAAGGCAGCAGACATTTTAGCAAGAAGCTCAAATTCCTCCTGTTACTCCCAACATCTTTCCAGATTGAGTATGCCCCATGCTATTATACATCACATTCCACGTTTATAAATTTCTCATACAGGCCTCCTGCAGAATTAGCTAGGTCTCTCTGTAGTCATATCTGGATGAAGAAGGGAGGTGGGTGAGTATGTTTAGTGATAGACATGCATCATGAGGATCTAACATTGTGGTAAATACTATATCTTGCATGATACAGAACATCCATTTTAGAGTCCCCAGCTGCTAATCTTGGGTAGATTCATGACAGAATATTACAGAAGACTGTAGCTCTGAAGGTAGATGTGAACCTGCAAAAGTATTCATTGAAGCCCATGTCCCTATGGCACAATTATAAAAATTCTTAAAAACAGGCAGAATCAGCCCTTGTGGAATGTGCCCTTGGTTTGCTTGGCAAGTTATTATAGTCTTTAGTGTACAAAAGGTAACACATTCAGATAGCTATGTGAATAGCTTTGATATTTTATGACCCATTCTTGTAAAAACAAGATATAGAGAACCGGCATTCTTTAGAGCATCTCTGGGTTTATTCAAATAAAACCAGAGCTGTCTATATCCAGGAAATGCAGCCCATATTCTTTACTAGAAAGCTTTGGGAAGAATACAGGAAGACTGATATACTAATTTAAGTTTAAAAAGTACAGTTGCCCAAGTCCCACTTACTTGTAACAGCAGATGTTCATAGAACATATTGCTTTACTGGCATATGGGCAGTAGTACCCTGCTCTCCTCCCCTGTCTGTCAAAGCTTAGAACTCCTCTTACTACCTACTTTTGTGAGGGTGAAGAACCAATCACCTACCTGGCAGGACCAGGACAGCCCTTCACTCACAGACAGTACACTTTCAGTCTTCCAGTGTCCAAAAGGAACAGCATATGGATACAAGCTTTGCGGACACCTACTGTTCCAAACCAAAAACCACACAAATACATAAAAAAACTCCCACAAGCAACAATATACACTCAACAGGCAGTGTGCTCTACGAACATTTACTGTTACAGGAAAGTAGAACTTGCACAACTGTACTATGTTCAACAAATACATTGCCTTAAATGGCATATTGGTAGATTCTCAGAGCTTACCCAACCTGGATGATGAAAGATAAGAGTCCAAGTGTCCCTACAACAGTCCTTGAACAAGCCTACTCTGGATCTATAAAAAGCATCCCCGTTTGTAGTGCTTCATGAAGGTATGGAGAGAGGACAAAGCTGCTGCTTCTAGAATACTTAAGAGTCCACTCCTTTCCGATATGCCACTGAAGAGAAAAAGGCCCTGCTGGAATGTGCAGTTACCTTGTCTGGATTTGCCTTTCCATGGTGGGTGAAACAAAAAACAATACCAGAGAATAACCAAAGTGCAGTGGATTACTTGGAGATAGGCTGAGTTTTCCTTTCCTCAGAAAAGGAAATAAAAAAATAAAATTTTTGGTCTTCCTAAACGACACTGTTCTGTCAAGGTAGCACCTGAGCTGTCTATACACATACAAATTATGAGGTATCCTCTCCCTTATTCTTAGGTTCTGGAAAAAACACAAGGAGATTAACAGACTGAGGTTGAATTCAGAGACCACTTTTAACATGAAAAAGTTTAGCACATAACCCCATTCCCTGTGGAAAATCAGGTAAGGTTGTCCCACCATGAAAGCTTGCAGCTCAGAAACTCGCACTGCAGATGTCACAGCAATAAACAAAACATTTTTCCATGTTAAGAACTTGAGATCAGTGTGAGCTGGCAGTTCAAAAGGTGGCAAGGTCATTTTTTAAGAACATAATTTCGGTCCCAAAAGAAGGAATTTACTTGGGAGGGGATCTCGTATGTAATATTGCTTTAATGTGCTTTACCAAACATGAAGATGAAAGAGAAAGTTCCACTGGCAAGCAGAGATGACTGCTAAATGCACCTAAATGGATGTGTATGATAAGCCATCCTGAAGTAGCTAACAACTACTTTAAGACCAAAGGGACACAATAGCACTAAATATACAGAACCAACTGACATTGCCAACATCCTGGCAAACAGGTTCAGTGCTAACTTCACCCCCCACCCCCACCCCCTAAAGGGCCCATCTCTATACCGGAAGAATGCAAAGTTCCTGTAATCACGGCTGCACAGGTAAAAACCACACTCTCCAAAGCCAAGAACACAGCATCCATGGGACCTGACAACATACCAGGCTACATTCTACATGAACTACAGAATGAACTGGCACACCACCTAAGCACCATAGCCTCACCTCATGCTTTGTGCCCACTGAATGGTGCACAGTGACAGTTATCCCACTTCACAAAGGGGGAGCCACCACGGACCCTGGGAACTACCGCCCCATTAGCCTAACGAGCCTGGTCTGCAAGGCCATGGAACTTATAAACAAAGACATTGGTGATCTCCAAACTCTGGACCCCACCCAGTTCGGGTTTGTAAAAGGCAGATCATATCTCCTAAACCTGATTGACTTCTTTGAAGCAGTCACCAAAGCCGTAGACGAGGGTAAGGTGGTAAACACAGCCTATCTAGATCTCGCCAAGGCTTTTGACACCATCCCCCACTCTGGAATTATAGATAAACTCACTAAACTAAATATAAATCCCTATGTCACAAGATGGGTTGCCAACTGGCTCACTGACAGAACCCACACTGTGAAAGTAGCAGACGTCAGACCAGTGACAAGTGGAGTACCGCAGGGCTCAGTCCTGGGTCCTCTCCTGTTTGGTATCTACTTTTCTGAAGTACAGGCTAACACTGAGGTCTTTGGCTAACTAAGTTCGCAGAGGACTGCAAACTAGGAGCCATAATTGAAACTCCTTACGATGTGGACATCCTACAAAAGGGCCTCACTGAGACAGATGCCTGGTGTCAAAGCCATGGCCTCAAGCTCAATGCCAAAAAGTGCACTGTTATCCCCTTTGGTAAAAACTCTGTACCCATGAGCTACCACATAGGTGGTAGTCTACTTAACACCGAAAGTGTGATAAGAGACCTTGGGACACAAGTGGACAGTAGTCTCTCCTTTGATAATTATTTCGTCACAGTAGCCAGGAAATCCTTCTATGTGGCACACCTCATCACAAAAGGTTTCTCATCCAGGAAAAAAAGAGGTAATTGCTCCCCTCTACTAGTGACTCAGACCCATTACTGAGTACAACCCCCCCCCTTTGGTATGTACCTCACAAGACATCTACAACTGGAAAGGCCACAGAAATACTGCACAAAGAGGATTACCGGCCTCAACCAGTTGCCCTACGCAGACAGTCTCAAAAACCTCCAGCTTTACTCAGTCGCATATCACCTACTCAGAGGCAATCACTGCCTAGCATACAAAGCTATGTCAAACCCAGAGATGTTGGACGTGCTCCACTTAAAGAAATCCCAATCCCTCCAAGCTACACACTCTAGGTACCTAAACCTTGTCACCACAATAAACAACATGCTGGAGGAATAGATTCCTGTCCCAGAGACTTCCTATATTCTGGAACAAACTAGCTATCTATATTAAACAAAGCTCCTCATTAGCACTCAAGAAAAATCTTGATGATTGGATGGGAAATAGGAAATTCACCCCGGGGATCACCTCTGTGGCTCTGCTCGACAGGGGCACAGGAAAATAATTTTCTTGGGTGGCGAAAGCCAGGTTACCTTTTTGGTTAGACTTGTATAGGCCCTAGGGCCAACAGCCTTGTACCTACCTATGAACCTTAATGGACCCTTTGTATTCATTATGGTACCACTTAGAACACCTCAACCATTTGTAAACATAAGATACTCGAAACAAAGCACTGTTACTGCAAACTGGATTCAAAGTATTTCCTTTATTGTAAAATCCTTAAAAACAGATGATTGAGCGCTTTCTTTCCTCTCAAGCAGGGATTTCATCAGATTCTGATGAAATCCCTGCTTTAGAGGGAAGAAAGCGCTCAATCATCTGTTTTTAAGGATTTTACAATAAAGGAAATACTTCGAATCCAGTTTGCAGTAACAGTGCTTTGTTTCGAGTGTTTTGTGGACTAGTAGCACTGGTTGGCTTCTTTTTTACTTATTATTTGTAAACATAAGATGTTATGTGGTCCTATCTCGCCTACATTCCTTACTCACGGGTTTGGAGCCGAGAATCGGCTCCGACTCGGCCAAATTTCTCTAGCACTAGTAGCACTGGTTGGCTTCTTTTTTACTTATTATTTGTAAACATAAGATGTTATGTGGTCCTATCTCGCCTACATTCCTTACTCACGGGTTTGGAGCCGAGAATCGGTTCAGACTCGGCCAAATTTCTCTAGCACGAAGTCTCTAATTGGCTGGGCTAAACCAGTATCCCAAGATGCACCTCGCCCTAGCCCCAGATCTCTTTTGCCGCTCGTAGAGTTAGGACGTGGTCTCGCTTGGCTGTGGCTAAGTACCCTTTTCAAATACTTTAAGTATTTTGGCAGTCTGTTATTTTGCAAAAGCTATTTTAATAGCTAGTTTCTCTTTGTCTAAGTTTTGTTGAGAGTGTTAGTGAGATTAGCTATTTGTGTCAGGTTTGATTTTTAGTAGTACTTTGGAGAGCAGAGGCAGAGAGGGGAAGGAATAGACTGATAGGTTTTTCCAGCTGAAGGACAGAGCATCCACTTTCCAGGTTTGTTTGTGGGGAGTCCTTGTGCAAAATATGTCCAATTGGTAGTTCCGGGAAGAGGCAAACAGGTCTATATCTGGGATCCCCCATTTGCTTGTCAACATGCTGAAAATTCCTGGTTCCAGTTTCCACTCGTGTGGTTACATGAGGTTTCTGCTTAGTCCGTCTGCCAGTGTATTTAAATTTTCCTGGCAGGAATTGAGCTTGTAGGTGTACTTGGTAGCTCAAGGCTGTGTTCCACAATGCCATGGCTTGTCTGCAGAGAGGGTAAGAATGTGTACCCCCCCTGCTTGTTTATGTACCACATAACAGTGGTGTTGTCAGTCTTTACCATTAGTTGTCCTGGAAGAATGTGGTCCTTGAAGGCTGTCAGAGCATTCTGTACAGCTAACATTTATTTTTGATCGATATGCAGGTGCATTTGACTTGGGTTCCATTTGCCCTGAAGCACTTCCCTTCCAGGTGAGCCCCCCCCCCCCATGCATAGTCTGATGCGTCTGTTAGGGTTTGGGCGGCAGGGGGTGGTGTGAAAGGTAGTCCCTTGTTTTGGTGGCAGGCCTCTTGCCCACCAAAGGAACTCTAGGCATAGGCAAGGTATGGTGGGAAGTCTTACTTCTAGATCCTGAGAATGTTGACACCATAGGCTTTTTAGATACCACTGTAGTTTCCTAATATGCAGTCTTGCATATGGAATTAGAAGAATGCAGGAGGCCATGAACCCCAAGGCCTGCAGTATTTGTCTTGCAGATAGCAGGGTTTTTGTGGCCACTTGTTTGAAGTAGGTTGTCAAATAAATTTGTTTCTCTGGCATGAGGTAGGCCATCTGGGAAGTTGTATTCAAGCTTGCTCCCAGGAATATAATTTGTTGACAGGGTACCAGGTGTGATTTCTTTTCATTTATGGTGTACCCCAGACAAGTTAGAACTCTTTGTACAAAGGCCAGATGATTCAAATGTATGTCCTGGCTTTCTGCCTGAATTACACAATTGTCCAGGTATGGGTATATTTGAATATTTCTTTGCCTGCAAAATGCAATAACTGGAGCTAGACACTTTGTGAATACCCTGGGCACAGTAGATAAGCCAAAGGCCAGTGCAGATAATTGACAGCGTGTGTAGCCTGCTTTGAAGCGCAGGTATCTTCTGCAAGCTTCCCTGATTGGGATGTGCAGGTATGCTTCTTTTAAATCTAGTGTTGCCAGCCAGGCATCTTTGCCTAGCATAGGAAGTAATTGGTGAAGAGTCAGCATCTTGAATTTTGGAATCTTCAAAAAGGTGTTTAGTGTAGACAGGTCCAGGATAGGACGCCATGAATTGTCTTTTCTGGGTACCAGGAAAAGTCTCTAGTAGAAACCTTGTCCCTTTTCCTCTTCTGGTACCAGTTGAATAGCCCCAATGCTTGAGAGACCGTACTTGTTTTGGGGCCTCTGCCCACTGATTTGGGGTAAGGTCCGGCTACCCGCTTGGTGTTGGCAATGTGTGGAAGTGAAATCTGTATCCCTGGGACACTATTTAAAACTCATTTGTCCTGGGTAATGAGTTCCCAGTTCTTTGCATGAAGAGTAATCTTCCCCCCAAAGGGGAAGTCAGTTGATAAGTGCTTGAAAATTTTAAAAGGAAGTAATTGAGACAGTTTCCATGGGGGTGGGGGGAGTCTTATTAATCCCAGATTTGGAAGTGGAGCCCCCCCCCCGACAGCTTAGTCCTGTGTATCCAGAGACTGAAACCTGGGTTTTTTGTTGTGTCTGGGTTTGGCTGGAGAAGAACTGGAAGGGGCTGGAAAGGACCAGTTCTTAGAGGGCCAGTGCCTACTAAATCTAGGAGGCTGAACTTGTAAGAAATCTTTAACAGTCTGCATAGATTTAGCTTTATCTTCCATCTTTTTAAGAACTTCCTCAGCCTTGTTGCCAAACAGGTGGTCCTGATTTAAGGGAGCATCCAACAATTTAGCTTTAACATGATCAGGAAAAGATTGTTCCTTAAGCCAAGCATGCCTCCTGGAGCACAGACCCAGTAACAGCGGCCCTGCAAGAGGCCTCTTGTTGTTGCGTCGTTCAGCTTTTCCCGGTTAGGGGTCGCCACAGCGGAACTCCGGTCTGCTAATGATTGGCAGTAGATTTTTACGTGCCGACTTGCCGGGCCTGACGCACAACCTTCAACAAAGGAATGCCCATTCATGCATGTCGCCACACAGAAGACGCTCTGAGAATCGAACGGGACATCTTACTGTGAGGCGACAATGCTACCGCAGCATCACCACAGCAGTTATCCCTGCAAGAGGCCTCTAATGAATCAAAACCACATTACAAAGTATGTTTTCCAACTTGTTCAGCTGAATGCATTAATTCCTGTAATTCTTTATTTTCCACACAGTCAGGAATCATCATTTTCTGTTTAAGCAATCCAGTAACATGTTGCTGATACTTTAACATATGAAACTGGCAGTTTAAAGCCCTAATGTCCAAGGTTGCAGAAGTGTATACCTTCTTACCCCATCTATCCAGCGCCCTGGAGTCTCTATCAGAAGGGGTAGGATTTTTAGCAGTAGAAGCCTTAATGCCCTTGGGCCCCTGTGAAATAGTCTCTGGATCCGCAACAGGATTTTTAAAAAGGAACTTGTGTGACTCGAGGACCCTGTAGCATCTTGTCTGTTTTTCTGGGAGCATGAGGCAAGGAATTGGGCCGAACTAGATTCCGAAAAAGCACCATCAACAATGTCTAGTACAGGAGGAATAGCTAAACGCCTATGCTGAGGTAGGAGTAAGAAATCCCTAAGCATATTTTTTGAACTAGAAAAATCCTGGCTTTCCCAGTGGAAATGCTCCCTTAGAGTATGTAGGGTTTTCCCCAAAAGAAAAATCTTCTGGAGGTGAAGCAGAGGGAATGGAGTACTCTGCATCAGAATCCTCATAAGTAGATAAGGGCAAATCTAGATCATCAGAAGAATCAGAAAAAAACAGAATCCTGGTCAGAAGATTCATAAATCACTTCAGTCCAAGGCCTCTTAGAAAGGGCGGGGGGGGGGTTGGCTTCCCCTGATTACAGTTATTAGATATTCAGCCACTCTCATTTTTTTGGGCGTAGAGGCCTGAACATGTGACCTGGGCGTTGTATTTTAGGCATTGTTCGAGATTTAGGCCTAAGAGAAGAAGGAGGCATCAGTTTAATATGCAAGTCCATAGGCCTGAATACACCCTCAGAAGACTGTGCCTGCACAGCGGCTCCGGACCCATCCAAGGTAGAGACATCCGCAGGTTCCATAGTTGAAGCATCTCGTGGCATAACGGACTCCGAATGGGTCTCAGTAGAGGCCTGCGAATCAGAAGTAGTGGGTATCAGGGGTTGCAAAAGCGCCTCACTGAGTACCGGTGAACTGGCATAGGAGAAGTGTCACTGGCAGTTTTGGACCTCGGCGGCCTGTCTCTGTCTTTATCTTTGCGTTTTTTCGGAATTCCGGTAGTCGGATGGCTAACCAACATTTCTGGATAATTAAACAGAGAACCAAAATATTTAGAAGCGAAAATGTACAGACAATGGATAGTGCGCTGATTAAATAAAGCACAAAACCGACAGCAAGGTACGTCGTGGTCAGGGCCTAGGCAAGCAATACAGTACAAATGAAAATCTTTATGAGGTATTTGCTTTCCACAAGTAATCAATTATTAACTTTTACTGACATTGGTAAGGAGCAAGAAAAAAAGTTTCCTCAACGGGGTACTTCGCTTTAGTTAAAGACTTCGGTTCTGAAACTCGAAAACGAAAATTTCAGGAGTCGGCCGACCGGCACTTGCGAACTGCTTCTGCTACCACACGGCAAGAAAGACTGATGTAATGGCGTCGGCTGCATGTTTTATACCCCTGATGACCTGACGTCATGGAAGAAGGGACAGCAAACGACGCAGGACCCAAGACTTTGATAATCAGGCCGAATGAGGGCTGCCTGCAAGCAGATAACCCAAAACCCAAATGTAATGACAGCAACAGTGAAACACGAAGAACATCCACAGACTCCATCAACCCAAGAATTTTTGGGAATTCACTCACCTGGGCAACATTCCTCTTGGAAACTCCAGAAACACCATCTGAAAGGACAAGACTTTGCCTTCTGGCAGAAAGTATAGTTGTGTACACTTACCATAAATGTAGATGTATTCTCTGTTGCAGTCATCACACTTGGGGTTATCTGCCTGCAGGTAGCCCTAAGTCGGTCCGAATACCAGAGTCTTGAGATTTCTGCACTGGATGCTGTCGCCTCTTCCATGACGTCAGGTCGTCGGGGCATAAAACATGTAGCGGACGCCATTACATCAGTTTTTCTTGCCCCACATGTCAGGAGCCTCCCAAACAGGAAGTTATTATATGGTGTGGAACACCACCAGTAAAAAGTAAATACCACTGCCATTAAAAATGGCCATAAAGAGGATAGGTAGAAAGGATAGAGAAAACCAGGGGGCTGGAGGGAGGGAAACCAGGACTGCAACAGTATGAATATACTCGAATATCTACATTTATGGTAAGTGTTCACAGCTGTACTATGTTCTTCGTGTTTCACTGCTGCAATCACACTTTGGTTGATTCACAAAGCTGAGGAAAGTTACCAGTGTTGGCGAGGCCAGTCTGATGCAATCAGTATCATCCTTCGTTTGTCCTGTTTGATCTTTAGGAGTACTTTGAAGAGGAGAGGCAGAGGAGGAAAGGCACAAACTAATAGGTAGAGACAGCCGCAGGTTCCACAGTTGAAGCATCTTGCGGCATACTGGACTCTGAATGGGTCTCAGTAGAGGCCTGCGAATCTGAAGTAGTGGGTATCAGGGGCTGCGAAAGCAACTCACTGAGCTTAGAAGCATTGTCGGCAGCTTTGGACCTAGGCGGCCTGTCTCTGTCTATCTGTGCTTTTTTTCGGAATGTTAGTAGTCGGATGGCTTACCGAAGACTTATCTGGATAATTGACCTGAGTACCAAAATATTTAGAAGCGTAAATATGCCGATGATGAATAGTCCATTGTTTAAATAAGGCACAAAAACAGCGAGGTGCGTCATGGTCTGGGCCCAGGCAAGGAATACAGTACAAATGAAAATCTTTAGGAGGTATTTGCTTTCCACAAGAAATACAATTATTGACTTTTACTGACATTGGTTAAGAGCAAGAAAAAGTTTCCCCAACGGGGTACTTAGCTTTAGTTGAAGACATCGGTTCTGAAACTCAAAAACAAAAATTTCAGGAGTCAGCCGACTGGCACTTGCGAACTGCTTCTGCTTCGGGCACCGCACGGCAAGAAAGACTAATATAATGGCATTGGCTGCATGCTTTATACCCCTGACTACCTGACGTCATGGAAGATGCGACAACAACCGACACAGGACCCAAGACTTTGATAATCAGGACGACTGAGGGCTACTGCAAAAAGATAACCCAAATGTGATGACTGCAACAGTGAAACACGAAGAACATGGGTGGAGGCAGTCAAGAAGTGTTAGGGCTGCCTAGCAGGCCTTGTAAGACTGCTGTAGCAAATCCAGCTCTGGAGTTAGAAAAAAATAGGTAAGTGGTAATGCTTGGTGAAGGTGTGTAGAGAACTCCAGGTTGCAGCTTCCAGAATGTCCCTGGTAGGGACTCCCCTGAGAAATGCTGTAGAGGTGGAAGTAGCCCTAGTGGAATGTGTCCCGATCCTCTGTTGGGTAGGTTTTCCATGGTGCTTGTAGCAGAAATGGATGCAGTGTGCTATCCATTTGGAAATGGTTTGCTTTGAAATGGCCTTGCCCTATGCTCCTGTAGAGAAGCTAACCAGCAGCCGGTCAGATATTCTGAAAGGTTTAGTCCTGTCAAGGTAGAACCTGAGCTGTCTGTGCATGCCCAAGGAGTGCAGGATCCTTTCCCCTTTATTCTGAGGATTAGGGTAGAAGGTTGGCAAATGGATGGATTGGTTTAGAGCCACACTGGACACCACACCTTAGGCATAAATGATGGGTTAGTCCTGAAGGAACCCTGTCAGCATGGAAAATAATGAAGGGTTCCACAGCCATTAGTGCCTGCAACTCCGACACTCTTCTCGTTGAAGTTATGGCTAGAAGCAAGGCTGTTTTCCAAGAGAGGAATTTTAACACTGCTGAAGCAGTCTGTTCTAAAAGGGGAAGGGTGAGCTTTTCCAGTACAAAATTAAGGTCCCATGCAGGGGTGGGAGCTCTCCTGGGGGGCTTTAAGTTGTTAGCCCCTCAGGAACTATTTGATGAGAGGGTGAGAAAATAGAGGTGGGCTCAGTATTACAATGAGCTGAGATGGCAGAGGCATGAATCTTAATGGAGGAAAAGGATAGGCCTCTGTGGAGTAGCTCTGCTAGGTAATCAAGGATTTGAGGTAAGGAGGGCACTCCTGTGTCCTTTCCTTGAGAAAGACTCCAAGACCAATACCTTTTCCACTTTTCAGCATAGGATTTCCTAGTACTAGGCCTTCTGGCCTCAAGAATGACATCCGGCACCTGTTTGCTGAGGGTTGCTGGTGGTGTATTCAGGGGATAAGCCAGGCTGCAAGGTTGAGGGTTTGCAACTGTAGATGCAAGATCTGACCCTCCTGCTGAGACAGCAGGGAAGGTGTCTGATGGAGGTGGCACTGTTGTCAGACTGAGTAGGAGTGGGTACCAGTGCTGGCATGGCCAGTTTGGAGCAATAAGAATTGCCCCTGGCCTGTCCTGTTTGATCTTGAGTAGTACTTTTTAGAGGAGGGTCAGAGGGGGAAAGGCATAAATTGAGAGGTTTTCCTATGCGACGGATAGGGCAGCCACCTTCCAGGCCCTGCTGTGAGGGTTCCTGGTGCAGAATTTGCTCAACTGGTGGTTCGCGGGGGAGGCAGAGGTCCACATCTTGTGTCCTCCCCACCTCTGGATTAGAAGTTTGAAGGAGCTGGGCTCCATTTTCCACTTGTGTGGGTCCAGTAGATTTCTGCTTAAGTCGTCTGCTAGTGAACTTTGTTTGCCTGGCAGGAATTGAGCTTGTAGGTGCACTTGGTTGCTCAAGGCTGTTTTCCACAGGGCCATGGCTAACCTGCAGAGTGGGTAAGAATGGGTTCCCCCCTACTTGTTTATGTACCACATAACTGTGGTGGTGTCTGTTTTTATCAGCAGCTGTCCTGGAAAGATTAGGTATTTGAAGGCTGTTAGAGCATTCTGTACAGCTAGCATCTCTTTTGGATTGATATGCAGGAGAATTTGTCCTAGGCTCCACTTGCCCTGAATGCATTTGCGTCTGTTGTCAGGGTTTAGGTGGCGAGGGGTTGAGTGAAAGGCAGACCCTTGTTGTGGTTGCATGCTTCTGCCCACCAAAGGAACTCTGCCGTTGGACAAGGTGCGATAGGAATCACTGTTTCCAGGTCCTGAGTGTTGACACCAAAGACTTTTTAAGTACCACTAATGTTTCCTCATATGCAGTCTTGCATATGGAATTAGCAGAATGCATGAGGCCATGAACCCTAGGGCTTGCAGTATTTTCCTTGCAGATAGCTGGGTTTTGGTGGCTATTAGTTTGAAGCAGTTGGTCAAATAGACTTGTTTTTCTGGAGTGAGAAATGCCATTTGGGAAGTTGTATTCAAGCTTGCTCCCAGGAATACAATTTTTTGACTGGGCACCAGTTGTGACTTCTTTTTGTTGATGGTGTACCCCAATGAAGTTAGGAGTCTTTTTACAAATGCCAGGTGCTGAAGTATTCCTGACTGTCCGCAAGAATCAGGCAATCATCCAAGTATAGGAAAATGTGGATATTTCTCTGCCTGCAGTGTGCAATGGCTGGAGCCAGGCACTTTGTGAATACTCTGGGCAAAGTAGACAAGCCAAAGGGAAGTGCAGAAAACTGACAGTGCATACAGCCTGCCCTGAAACGTAAATATTTCCTGCAAGACTCCCTTATGGGATGTACAGATAAGCTTCTTTTAAGTCTAGGGTGACTAACCAGGCATCCTTGGCTAATTGATAGATCCAGGATTGGGCGCAAGAGCCCTCTTTTCTGGGCACTAGGAACAGTCTTTAGTAGAAATCCTGTCCTCTTTGTTCTACTGGAACAGGTTGAATATAGCCCTGATATTGAGCAGGGAAAGTACTTGCTTTTGAGTCTTTGCCCACTGGTTTGGAGGAAGGTCTGGAAACCCGCTTGGGATTGGTAGTGAATGGAAGTCGAATCTGTATCCTTGGGCTACAATGGTTAAAACCCATTGGTCCTGAGTAATGGACATCCAGTTTTTTGCATGAAGGGCCAGGTTTCCTCCTAGGGGCACAAGTAATTGGTCTGGGCTGGGAAGGATAACTGAAAAGTCATTGTGACCTTTTTCCATAAGGGGGTGGGGCTTACCACTCCCTGTTTTTGAGGTGGGAGCACTCCATTGTTTAGATCTCTGCATACCCTGAGACTGTAGTTTTGGTGGTCTGTTTCCCCTGGGTTTGGACTGAAGGCCGGGTAGGGGCTGGAAAGGACCAGTTTTTAGAAGGCCAATGCCTATTGAATCTAGGTGGCTGCACCTGTAAGAATTCTTTGACAGTTTGCATAGATTTAGCTTTTTCCTCCATCTTTTTAAGACCTTCTTCTGCTTTGGTGCCAAACAAACGGTCCTGATTTAAAGGAGCGTCTAGTAATTTTGATTTGACATGATCTGGCAAGATTTGTTCCTTCAGGCAAGCGTGCCTTCTCAGTACAGACCCAGTGACTACAGCCCTGCAAGATGCTTCTAGGGCATCAAAGCCACACTGTAAAGTATACTTGCTAACTTGGTTTGCAGAATGCATTAAATTTTGTAAATCTATTTTCTGCACAATCTGGAAGTAACACCATTTTCTGTTTAATTAGTTCTGTAATATGTTGTTGGTATTTCAATATGTGAAACTGGCAATTCAAGAGCTGCAGAGGTATACACCTTCTTACCCCATCTGTCTAAAGCTCTGGAATCCCTGTCTGAAGGGTAGGGTTCTTGGCTGTAGTAGCCTTAATGCCTTTAGGTCCCTGGGAAATGGTCTCTGGCTCAGCAGTAGGATTCTTAGACAAATTTGTGAGAATCAGGTACTCTGTAGTACCCATCAGGTTTTCTAGGGGCCGTTGGTAAAGTGTCTGGAGTAAGACTGGATTCCAGGAAGACATCATCTACAATATCCAGGACAGGGGGTACAGCTAGAGGCCTGTGCTGAAGCAACTCTAAAAATTCTCAGAGTCTCTTTTTAGACTGAGGGTAGTCCTGGCATTCCCAGCGGAAATGCTCTCAAAGTATGCAAGATTTCACCAAAAGAAAAATCCTCTGGAGGGGAGGCAGAGGGAATGGATTCCTCTGCATCTGAATCCTCAGGTTGATAAGGGTACGTCCTGGTAAACAGAAGGGTTAGAGTCATCAGACTCCTGGTCTGTAGAATCAGAATGAAACACAATTCTTTGTCTTTTACGTTTTTTCAGAAGATCGGTAGTCGGATGGCTTATTAATGCAATTTCAGAATACTGAGAACAAGAGCGAAAGAATTTAGTGACAAAGACAGCCCGACGAGGAATGGTTTGGGCGTGAAGGCAGAAAACCTCCAGCGAGGGACATCGTGGTCTGGGCCTAAACAGGTGACACACTAAGAATGAAAATCTCTGTGAGGTATTTGCTTTCCACAGGAAAGACGATTGTTAACTTTTTCTAACATTGGTTACAGCAAGAAAAAAGGATCCACAATGGGGTACTTAGCTTTAGAAGACTTCAGGTTTGAAACGCGAAAAACAAAACTTTCAGGTAGCGGCTGACCAGCACTTGCTAACTGCTTCTGCTTTGGGCTCCTTCTCAACAAGAAAGGCTGATGTAATGGCTTCGGCTGTATGTTTTACACCCCTGACGACCGGACGTCATGGAAGAGGTGACAGCATCCGTCACAAAAATCCCAAGACACTGATATTCGGGCAGACTGTGGGCTACCTGCAGGCAGATAACCCCAAGTGTGATGACTGCAACAGTGAAACATGAAGAACATAGTCCATTCTGTTGTTGGAGTCTATCAAGCACCCAGAGAAATGAGTCTTTGCAAGGGTGCCAGACATGACTTTTGGAGGTTCAACTTGAACCCCAGATGGCAGAGTAAGACCGAGGTCTTCTCTAGCGACTCCAAACAACTGGACGCAGTCTCTGCACAGATCACTAAGTTATTCAAGTATAGAAAGATGCAAATCCCCAGAAACGGACAGTGGGCCACTACCAGAACAAGGCAGTCAGTGAACACTCATAGTGCAGTGGACAGCCCAAAGGTTAAAACAGAAAACAGATACTGTGAACCAGACACAAATCTTAGACATCTCCTGAAGTGATGAGCAATGAGGATATGACAGGAATCCTTCAACTCCAGGGTCACCATGAAGCAGTTGTCTGGCAGTAGAGGAAGCACTGTCTGCAGAATGAGCATCTTGAACGTGGTGAACTTGACAAACCTATTCAGAAAAGAAAAGTCTGACACAGGCCTTTACGAATGTTCTTTTAGGAAGCAAGAAAATTCTGGAGTAGAAACCTCTCCCTCTTTCTGCAAGAGGGTTCATAGGTGTGTACTGAGCTAATGACCATAAGGACCGTTTTAAACCTAGCCATGCAACCCAAATCTCTGAAAAGTTCCCTTGATAACTGTAAGCAAAGGCTTGGGAGATAAAACAGTTACAAGCAGCGGCCAGAGAGATGAACTATTTACAGGCTGCCTGTGCCCATTAGAGAGACAGGTGCAAAACCAGGGATGAAATTACTTTCCCCCATTCAGCTGTCCAAGTTCAACTTGAATTGGGTTAGGGAGGAACTCTGCTTCATATGGATGGGGAGCCTGCTCCAGAGAAGGGGTAGTCTCTGGGACAGATGCATCTCTCTCTAGCAGGTCCCATTTATATCACAGGCAAGGTTTAAGTCTTTAGAATGGGTAATTCTGGTGCTGTTTGTTTTGCGGATATGCAGAAGGCCCATCAGGGTGGGGGTCTGACAATCCCTTGTACACCAGGTATACATTCTCCCCTGTACAAGACTAAATATAGGGACATAGCCTTGAAGGGGTCTGCATATGACATGTTACTTATGCCCTGTATTCTGGTTCTAGGATGCCTGACTGCTTGGTGAACAAGTGGGATGGTAGCTCTGAGTATGGACTGAGGAGGAGTTTCTACATCAGGAAAGGACACAGAGGAGGAAACCACACTTGGAGGAAGAATGGGTTTATAAGAATAACTTTGTTCCTGGTACAGCTTTCTGCAGAAATTTCGTTACCACTGAGAAAAGGGATAGGCATATAGTAGCTCTAGGGACACTGAAGGACTACAGCATTCCCTGGGAAGTCTGTCTCTGGAGAAATTACAGAAAGGCTGCTGCATTTGGTGTTGGTCAGGGATGCAAAAAGGTCACAACAAGGATCTTCACAATGGCAAAAAAAAAAATCATGTTTGCTCTCATGAGTGATCCCTCAGTTAGATGACAGCATCACTAAAAATGCTCAGAATGTGTCCATAACAAAGCTTGCCTGGTGTGGGATACGCATTACTACCAGAAATGCAGTGCCCATTACCACAGTCTCACTGCCACCTGACATGGTAGGTGGGAGTAGGTTCCCACTCACTTATGTACCACACTGAAAATTTCTTTGTCTGCTATCTCCCCCTGGATTATCTCTACTCTAAGGAATGCCTCACTTCCACCTCATGGCAGACTTGTCCATAGTAACCATGATGTTGGGGAACAGAAATGTAAAGGGGCAGCCCTGTGATAGGTTGGTTATGCACAGTCAACAGTGAAGGTGTTGAAAATAAGCTTGAGGAAGATGAACAGATTATGACATGATCTGTCATAGTACCACTGAACTCTTAAGTTAGACACCAAAACCTATACATGGCACCTGGTAAATGCAGCAAGATAAACAGAGGCCACCACTAGTCCTAGAAGCTTGAGACAAAGATGCTATAAGGACAGGGTGAGGCAGTATAGACTGGAGGAGATTCTGTCCAAAGGAAGGCTGGCTAGTCTGACCACTGTTAAGTTTAAATACTCTGGTCTGCCACAGCTTCAACTAGGACTTAGCAATGTTCACAAATATCTGCAAAGGCAGGGAGAGCTGCAGCAATGAGTCTTGCCACTTGTATCAGGGACTCCCTGGAAGGGGGAAGATTGGAGCCAGATGCCTAGGTACTGGAACACTCTGATCCCCTGCATTCTCAGGTGAGGCTGTCACTGCCACCATATATTTGGTAGATATCATGGGAGCTGTGATGAAATCAAATGGAAGGGCTCTAAACAATATCTGGTTCTCACTTGTAAGCACAAGAAAGTACAGCTATGCAAGTAAAACTTACCATAACAGTAGATGTTCTAACAGATCAGTGTTACAGTAGCCTTAGCTATTAGGGTTACATCTTGCCAAGGATATGACACACTAGACATCCTTTCAAAGGCTGAGGGTATTTTCAACATGGTCTGATTTGCCAGGAGCTTGAGCAGAGCTCTATATGAAAAGGCATTTAGAGCACCAAAAGCCTCAAAGCTTTCTTGCCCATGGAAGGGAGGCAACAGCCCCGAAAGGAAAAAATACTAGGAAAGTAAAACTAAAACAAGAATAACTGTACATGAAAGGAATATACATTTCTACACAACTATACTGACACAACCGAGCAATACATAAAACAACCAAGAGTGCTGGAGAGAGGCTACTTACTGTACAATGTTCAGCATTGGAGTTCTAATGCAGTAACGTAAGCATGTAGGGGAGATAATTACATCTCAGTAACATGTAGGGAGGAGGAAATAATTTAAGAATCCCAGAGCTCCTAGTGTATGGTCCTAGCAAAGTCTGTTCTGGACATGGAAAATAGAATCCAGTTTGTAAGGCTTTGTAAAAGTATGTACAGAGGACCAAGTTACTGCCTCAAGAATACCTCTAGAGTTCACCCTTTTCCAAAAAGGTACAGAAGTCGTTAAAGCCCTGATAGAGTGGGCCCTCATTCTAACTAGAAGCAGCTTGTAATGGTGAGAAGAAAAACAAATTGTACAAGACAGCCATCTTGAAACAGTCTGCTTTGACACTGGTAGTCCTTTTCTCTTTCCTTCACAGGAGACAGACTGAAGGACTGTATTCTGTCCAAGTTGTATGCGAGTTGCCTATGGACATCCAAAGTGTGAAGAATTCTTTCATCCTTGTTTTGGGGACCTGGGAAAAAATGGGAGATTAATGGACTGGCTAAAGGTAAATTCTGAAACCACTTTATGCATAAAAGAAAGATTTGTTATCAAATAAACCCTGTTC
Organism: Protopterus annectens; assembly: GCF_019279795.1. NCBI lineage: Eukaryota > Metazoa > Chordata > Ceratodontiformes > Protopteridae > Protopterus > Protopterus annectens. Next base: position 333,396,635 of record NC_056750.1, read on the forward strand.
TTGTGAAAAAAAATGAGGTTGGGTTGACTCACCATGACAGTTTGCAACTCAGATACCCTTGTTATAGAAGTTAGAGCAATGAGTAAAGAAGTCTTCCATATTAAACTCAAACCAGTCTAATAAGCTGGTTCAAATGGAACAGTTAGCTTTTCTATCACAAAGCTAAGATCCCATAGAGGCGCAACTTGTTTTCTAGGTGGATGAATATGTAATATGAACACTTTCAGTAAACTGCTCGACTTGAAGACAGGAAGAAAGGAGGGAATCCAAGGACAGACAAGCAGAAAGAGCAGACAGCTGAATACTGATGGAATAAGAAAGGCCAAAGGACAGTAACTCGCATAGATAATCAAGAATCAGTGACAAGATAAAGAAAAATAATCTGGTTCCACACAGCAGTGAAAATCAATATTGTCCTTTATTGTATTAGGTAAGCGCCTTCTCGGAATAACATCCACTTCATCAGACCAACAAAGATAGAATAGCAGTTACATTTTTAAACACTAAAACATCAAATCAAAAAAAAAAATCAGAAAATGTGCATCATACATCATGCAACAATGAGACTATCAAAGTCTCATAGTTCGAAATATCTATCCTTTCAACACATTGAATTTCGTAGGATTCGGATGCATACTGCCATAGTGTAGAACATTATTCTTTCTAACAGTTATGGGCACAGCTTGTGCTAATAGCTACGTCAACCTATCCCTAGCTAATTGGGAAGCTAAACATATATTTTCGAATAATGAATACCAGGTTAACATCAAATGGTATAAACGTTTTGTGGATATTTTTTTGTTGTGGCATGGCTCAGAGCAGCGGCTACAAGAGTTTCTTTTATACTTAAATCAGTTGAATACTTTGAGATTTACCTATGAATATTCTGATAAAGTAGAGTTTTTGGATGTTAAAGTTACTAAGAATAATTTATCCACTGTGTCTACTACTTTGTATACGAAAACTGTTAGAGAGAATAATGTTCTACACTATGGCAGTATGCATCTGAATCATACGAAATTCAATGTGTCGAAAGGACAGATATTTCGAACTACGACTTTTTAATGATGATGATAGTCTCATTGTTGCATTACAAACACTTAAACAAGAATTTTTAGAAAGAGGCTATAGTAGTAAACTTGTTGATTCTCAAATAGAAGGAAGGCGGCATAGATCAGGTAAGTGCCAGCAATACTTTTCCCCCCTCCCCACTAGTATTAACAGGGCTAATATTGACAATACTTTCTCAAGTGATGCTTCCACTGATACCTCTAGGAATAAACTAAGGATGCCATTGACCTTTGCCAGTAATGTGCATGTAAGCATGTGATATTATTAAAAAGAACTGGGATATTCTGTCTACTGTACATGAGTTGAATGGGGGGTCATTGGCACACAGCCAGATTTTGCTTTTAGAAATAATAGATCACTTAAGAGTCAGCTCTGTTATTGATCCTTTAATACCAAATCAACTATAATATCTGATAGACTTGGTACATATATGTGTAGGAATTGTATGGCCTGTACACATACACATTGGTAATCATTTCACACATCCCACTTTGGGTTTTAAGATAGATACTGCTTTTTATGCAGATTGTCGAACAAAAAATGTTGTCTGTTTTTGCTATTGTACTACCTGCTTCTCATTTTACATAGGGAAAACGAACAGGGTGTTTAAGGATAGAATACTTGAATACATTAGGGATATCAGGAATGTTAAAGAAACCAGTGCACTATCACTACATGTAGCTAAAGAGGGTAAAGAACATAAATTTAGCTTTATGGTACTAGAGATTCTGCATAGTACCAAGAGAGGAAGTGACATAAATAATAGAACAGAATCTAGTGAACAGAAATGGATTTTGCGCTTTCAAGTTGATAAACCTCCTGGTTTAAACAGAGTTTCCCTGAAACCCTTCCTTAAAGCACGGCCATTAAAGCATTGATCTCTCTTTTAATATTTTATCATGTATACTTCAACAGTCCATCTTTTATTTTTTACTATTGTATTTACCAGTTTTAAGTACATATTGTTCATTTAGTCTGTTTTATTCAATTTTTTAACGATCTATAGATTCTACAGATGTATTTTAATCGCATGGCTTTTAGCTATGATGCACATTTTATCTGATTTTTGATTGGATCTTTTAGTGTTTAAAAATGTAACTGCTATTCTATCTGTTGGTCTGATGAAGTGGATGTTATTCCGAGAAAGCGCTTACCTACTACAATAAAGGACATATTGATTTTCACTGCTGTGTGGAACCAGATTATTTTTCTTTATCTTGCATTCTCTGGTTTTTGCATCTGATTCCTTATTTGGTTCAAGGACTGTTTTTGTTTGCAAGAATCACAGACAACCTGGCCGTAAAAAGTGTCCTGGTTCTTGATTTGGTACCACCTCGAAAACCATTTGCACAGAAATGATTTCCTAGTAGCTGCTACACATTCTCAGAAAAAAAAGGTGCCTGAATGTATGTAAATTCTATCAACAAGCAAGTCAAATGAATGCGTTTCCATTGGGATGCATAAAAAAACCCTATTTTGTATGATTAAAGCCAGTCCGTGAGACAGCTTGTGGTAACTGTCCTTAGCCAGTTTCAAAATAAGGGAGAAGTACAGATGTGCAAGTAAAACTTATCACAACAGTAGATGTTCTAACAGACCAGGCTTGTAGTAACCTAAGCTGTACTGGTGCTAACCTCATCGCAAACAACCAGCTTCAGAAAGCTATGGATGGATTCCATATCATCCAATTATCAGGAGCTCAAGCAGAGCTCCATAAAAGGATAGGTGGAGTGTGAAAAGCTTTAGTGCATTTTTTTTTTGCCAAGGAAGGAGGCAAGAGCCCCGAAGAATAGTTCTAGGAAAGAAACCAAACAGTAACCAATATACAAAAAGGGTGGACAAATCCACACCTGGCAACAACAGGGAAGCTACTGCAACAGTGATTCATTAGAACATCTACAGTTATGGTAAGTTTTATTTACACAACTGTACTTCGCTAAACACAGACCACTGTTATAGTAGTGTAAGCTATATGGGTAGATTATCATAGCTTTACGGAAGAAAAAAGGAAAACAGGGAGAATGCTAATAAACAGACTCAAGGAGCCCCTGGAGAACGGTGCTGGCAAAGCCTGTTCTGGCTCTGGAAAAGGAATACAGTGCTTTGCAAAAGTATGCAGAGAGGACTGTGCTGCTGCTTCTAGAGTACCACCAAGTCCGCCCCTTCCAGAAAGCCACCAAACAATCTGAAGCCCTTGTAGAACGTGGTGTAACACTGGAAGTGGTTGATTATGGTGAGTATAACAAAAGGCAACAGCATGAGATAATCACTTAGTCTGTTTTGACATGTTTTGTCATTTCCTCATCTTCATAGGAGATTAACAGCTGATCAGCATTCCTAAAGTTTCAAGTTTTGTCTAGGTAGTATCTGAGCTGCTTGTGGATGTGTAGAGTATGAGGGATTCTCTCTCCCTTGCTCTTGGGTTCAGGAAAGAAAACTGAGGATAATAGTCTGACTTAAAGTAGACTTGCAGACCACTTTAGGAATAAAAGTAGGATTTGTTCTTAAAGAAACCATGTCCTTTTGGAAAACAAGGCTGGGTTGACTCACCTTAAGAACGTGCAACTCATTCTCCTAGCAGATGTCTCAGCAATGAGTAAAACAGTCTTCCAAGTTAAGAACCAAAATTCAGCTGCATAAGGTGATTCAAACACACAGTAAGCTTCTCAAACACAAAGGTCAGATCCCAGGGAGGAGTCATAGGTTTCCTAGGTGGATAAGTAGGCAACAATCTTTTCAAAAGCTGTTTAACTTGTACACTAATGAAGGAAATATCCAAGAACAGACGAGCAGAAATGGCTGTCAAAATGTACCTTGACAGAGGAAAAGGAAAGACAGTTGGACAGTAACTCACAAAAATCAAGAATACAAGCAGCTGGGCCTGAAGATGATCCTGGTGCATTGACCGATAAGTAGAACATCTTTTCCACTTACACATGATTCTTAGTAGCAGGTTTTCTTGCCTCCTTTTGTATCTGTTGCATGTTCGCAGAAAAAAAGCTACCTAACAGGTATCAAAATTCTATAATTCAAGCAGTTAACTGAAAATTTTCTAGACTGGGATGTATCACACTACCTGCTTTTTGTGAGTAAATCCAGGGAAAAAAACTGTGGTATTTGCCATTGTCTGAACTGGAAAGGAGAGAGAGAACTCACTGTTCCCTTGACCAAAAAGGGCATCACCATCACAATTTTTGGAGAGTTTTTTTTTTTAAAGAAACATCGTTATTAAATCATCACTTATGACATAGGCAATCATATATTTATTTATAGGAAAATAATCCATACTGAATTTCAGTTCGACATTTTACATCACTTGTAATCTATCCAGTCATGGTCAAACATTACAGAGCTCATTCAAATTCCGTCTTCTTTTAAACCTCATTCCTCCACTGCATGTTTTATTCCCACAATTTCCATTTTTTCTATGTAATTTACTCCTATCCTTTTCTAAAAGTCTCATTTCCAGTTTGACCTCTGTTACTACAGTCACAACTTCTAGTACAGTTGGTTTAGACTTTGATTTCCATTTTCTAGTAAATGTTTTTTGGCAGACAGCCACGGTGGTGCAGCGGTAGCGTCGTCGCCTCACAGCAAGATGTTCTCCCATTCGATTCTCGGCTGGAGCGCCTTCTGTGTGGAGTCTGCATGTCCTCCCCGCTGTCGAATGGCGCTAGAAAGATGTGAGAATGGGCGCGTCTTCATTGAAGATTGGCCGTCGAGCTGGCACCTTGGCATCATGAAAATCTACTGCCAATCATTAGCGGACTGGAGTACTGCTGTGGCGACCCCTAACCGGGAAAAGCCGAAGGAACAACAAGTAATTGTTTTTTGGCAGCCACCATAATTAGACTTGGCAAAGCCTTACCTTTGGAATATAACTGAGCTTCAAAAGAACCATGGATATTAGTGGAAAGGGTGGAAAATCATACAGGAGCATTCCCTTTTATAGGAATGAGCAATAATCAGTCTTCCAGGGCTGTCTACAGGGAGTCCTGGAGCAGAATTTCTTTGTCTTTTACAAAGGAGGCAAGTAGATTTACTAGAGGTCTTCCCCACAAGTTCAATTCTTGGAAGACCCCAGAATGCATTTCCCATTTGTGGAGTTTGTCCTGGTCATCCTGAGCTTGTATGCAAAGAAGTTTTCCTCTGACAGAATGTATGAAGCTTGAAGACTCAAACTGAGCTGAATTGTTACCCCCTAGGCTATCATACCAAGTCAGCAAATAGATTAAAATCTGGTACCCCAGCACAGATCCTTGTGATGCACCACTGGTAACTGGTCTGCTGGTAGAGGTGGAATCCCCAACTTTGACTGTATCTGTTCTGTTTGTGAGCTGGTTGGCTACCCATCTAGTGACATGTGGGTTAATTCCCAGCTGGGTGATGCCTGAGTGGGGAATTGTGTCAAAAGCCTTGGCTAAGTAAAAATAGGCTGTATGTACGGTTTTGCCTTCATCCAGGGCTTTGGTGACATTCGCTAAGAACTCTACCAGGTTTAATAAGCATGACCTACCCTTAAAGCCAAACTGGGTCAGGTCAAGAGTTTGAAGGTCCATGGTGATTCGCTTCATGGCCTTGCAGATAACGCTGGTTAGGCTTATGGGTCTAAAAGTTCCCAGAGTTGGGTTGATGGAGTCCCTTTCTGCAAGGAAATTACTGTTGCTGTTTTCCACTCTGTTGGGATATAGCCAGTACTTAAGACTGTGGATGAAGAGAGTGCCAAGTGGTTCCACTACATCCTGTTTTAGACCATTTAGTAGGCGGCCTGGGATGTTAGCCGGTCCCATGCAGGCTGTGTTTTTGGCCATGGAGAGTGCAGTTATGACTTGTTCTTTGGAGATGCAATGTAGAGGACTGGTGACAGGTATGCTTTGGGACATGTCTGTTGGGGACACAGCAGGGTGAAGTTTGTGCCAAATCTGTCTGCTAGCAGGTTGGCAAGGTCCTCAGGGTCAGTATGAGTGGTACCATCCAATACTAGTTTGGTACAATGCTGGGCCTTTGCTTTTAGATTGCCTTGTGATTATCCTTAGCTAGGGATGCTAGTTCAGCTTCGTAATTGGCTTTAGAGGACTTTACAACATATCTAACTTGCTTGTTCAATTTGTGGAAGGTGTCCTTCCTCTGCAGAGTCAGTTCCCTTCTTGTTCTTGGACATTAGTTTCTTCCTCTTGTTGTATAACCTGCTTACGCTTTATGTCCACCAGGGTGGCTTTTTTTTTTTGTGAGGACCTTGCTTTAATCCGTTCAGACACAGCTGAGTCGATACATTTGTATAGGTGTTTATATACGACATTTATGTACACCCCTGTATAGGGGTCATTGTTGACAGTAGTAACAGGGGGTTTAAAACTAAACTATCTATGCCATCGCTTAGGTGGCTATAAATTTACTTTGGAGAATTTTTTCATCCTTTTTTTGTTTGAGGAAGGTTCAGGTAGGATTGTTTCTTCCGAGACTGATTTACGATCAGGCCTTACCAGGGACGGCAACACACAGGTGGTAGTTTTGAGACCCCCTATGTTGGCGAGTACTAAGACTAGGACATTCAATCCCTTATGGGGGTGCAGACTATCTGTTCCACTGCATTTGTATTAAACTCCAGGAACCTTAGGGCAAGCATGCTTGTGCTCATACATAACTCCCAGTTGATGGAAGGATAGATGAAATCACCCATGACCCAAGGTGTTTGGCTGTATACTAAGTGACTCAAGTAGGTTCAGGTAGACAGAGTTGTTCTTGTGGTTCAAAGCACTTACTACTACCATTATTTCTTTGACACTGACGTGCTTCTGTCTTGTATGTTCCAAAGACCTTGCATGTTCACTCATTTTGATCCCCCACACAAAGTCTGCAGCATCGGTTGCGACAGACTGAACAGAAGGGAGAAGGTACGACCTGGATTGAGAGTACTGGTCCATGCAACACAGCACCTCCCTTCTTACAAACCCCAGTACAAGAATTTGAAAAAAAAAATAAAAGGGGTGCTGATGTTGAGTCTAGACTGACCTGAGGTACGACTGAATTTTCCTCATGTGAAGCCTGGCCAAGGGAATCATGAGAATCACAGAGTACAGAGAATGCTGAAATTACTTGGGAATCACCAGAAACTGTTTGGAAAAGTTCAGGAAGAATTCTTGTTACATACTTTACCTGAAAGAAAAGCTCTTCCCACAGCAGACTGAAAACATCCCAAGAAAAATACTCTGAGAAGGAACAGAAATAATTTTTGTAAGTGCTTTTGAAATCCTAGACTGGGAAATAGTTTCTGAACACTTGCAAAGAACTCTTGACAACAGAAAAAAAAAAAAAAAGACTGCAAATGTAAGACAATCTTCTAAATATCGAAAAATGAATGCCTTGAAGTCTGCAATAAGTGATTACTGCAGATAGATGCTTTTCAAATACCTTTGCAGCAAGTGCAAAGCATGAGAACTGATGGTGTAAGCAAGATAAAGAAAATCTTAAGAAACATCTGAAATGTTTGCCAAAAGAAATGTGACAATAGGTATCTTTTAAATCCATTTTTACCATAAAAGGTACTGAAGGGATAAAGAGGTAAGATGGTCTGACAAAGATTGAAAAAACAGCTTAAAAACTTGTCTCCAAGTTCCTTTTTTAACTTGGCACTAGAAAAAATTCTGGAGTAAAACCCTTTTCCCATTTGGCAGGACTGTGCTGATTTTGATAACATTTGTTCCACAGCTGATAAAAAAAAACAGAGATACTTGGTTTATTGGGCAATGAGAAATCCCCTGAGGAAGAGGTAAGGTGGCCCACTGCCAACTATACCCCTGGTGAATTGATTTCAGAGCCCATTTCCTGAACCAATCTGGAGCCACTGAGGAAGATGTAGACTTGGGGAAATGGAGCGACTGCCAGGGTGCTGAGAGAAGCGGGCTTGAATAGGCAAACTGGTATTTTGACTTCTTGAAATGTCCTTGATTTTTTTTTTTTTAAAGAAACATCTTTATTAAATTATCACTTATGACACAAGCAATCATACATTTTTGTAAATGAAAACAAACCAGATTGACAATCCCATCTGCAAGTATTTTACTTCACAAACCAAAATGACATAATCCTAGTCACAAACATTATACAACTCTTATAAATCAACCCAATTATTGCCAGTCAAACATTACATAGCTCATTAAAGTCCTGTCTTCTTTTAAACCTCATTCATCACCCGTATGTATTAATCTCACAATTTTCATTTTTTTCCTACTTAACTTGCTCCCATCATTTTTTAAAGAGCCCAATTCCAGTTTTATCTCTGCTACTATAAATCACTTCTAGTACAGTTTGTTTACACTGATTTCCATTTTCTAGTAACTGCTTTTTCTGGCAGCCACCATAATTAGACTCAGCAAGGTCTTTCTATGTCTACAGAAAATTCCAATTCTGTATCTTAGCTCAGAAAAAATCATTACCCTAGTTACACCAATTTGCTCACCCAGCATATTCGACAGATTAGTCTGCAGGGAATCTTTAAACTCTGCCAACTCCTTACACTCCCAGAAAATACGTTTCCAATTACCTATCTCCCATCACACCTCCATTTGCCATCTACCTGAGGAAAAATTCTATGGATTCTACTTGGGATATAACAATGGGCCGGATTCACGAAACCTCACTGTAAGACTTAATATGTCTTACTAGGAGGCTGCAGTTGAACGGTATGACGTCAGCATGCCATGCATACTCATGAGGGCATGCTGGATCATACCAAAGTCTAACACGGTCCGTGTAGGAAAGTAGGGGCCGTGTCCGATTGCAGAGTACAGCAAAGGGACATGCCCCCAGAAATGTCAGAGTCCTGAAAGTAAACACCCACAAGCGAGTCCGCTGAAATGTCAAGGAACACAAACACCACACATCCCCACAGACTAAACCCTACTGAAAATATGTAAAATGTAAAAATAGCAGTTTCCTTTTTTTTTTTTTTTTAATTTCCAAAATGTTTGCCCGCATTTGCACTCGTTTGTGCGGGTATGCCTTTCGCTCAACCACAGTTAGCAGATATGACATTGAAAAGCATACAAGATCTACACATGCAAATTAAGCAAAGTAGCAATAGCATAGCGGTAGAGACGTCACCCAAAGAATAGGTAGTCACGGTTCGAGCCCCACAACATCCCCCTCCATTTTTCCTTAAATAAGTATGAAAAAATTCCCAGATATATATAAATTTAATCTAAGTAAAATGTAATGAAATGGCCCATGTATTTCTGAACAAAACCTATATTATGTATATATAAAAAGGATCATAATTGCCCGTAGCTGAGCAGCGCTTTAACAAGCTTAATATGAGTGCCCGTAGCTGAGCAGCGCTTTAACAAGCATATGAGTGCACGTAGCTGGGCAGCGCTTTACCCAGCGTAATAGGGTGCTTATGGCTAAATAACGCGTTACCCAGCGTAAGCCGTTTGCGCGGAGCTGCGCAGCACCAACCAGCTTACCGTCTGGCAATGTTGGGCAAGCTGTAGCAAAGTCGCCTTTACACACAGACACACCTACTAGCCTGTCTAGACAGTAGTAAAATAAAAAAGCAATGGCAAGGATCGAACCCAGGATAATGTGCACCACAGTCGAAGTACTGAACCACTAAGCCATGACAGTTGTACTGAGAAATACAGTATTACCATACATATAGGAATGAATAAAAATATAACCATGACAAAGGAGGTTTGCTGTAAGCAGAGAAATATCCAAAACGGCCAATCACAGTTAAGTGCGGGAAAACCGGCATATATAAGCCCCACAGGCGGGAATACACACTATAACTGATTGTGGTACCCATTTGCAGTCAGGATGGCAGGTGCAAGAGAGGGAAATTGCTTTAGACCACAAAGGTGGGGCGTTGAGGAGTCAAAATATATGGTTTGGCTCCTAGTCCATGATCATAAAGTGCAACTCATGCAGGGCCAGGTTCAATGGGGAGCGTATAAGGCAGAGGCGTGGAACCGGTTGGCACATGATCTCACCAGTTCCACGGGCATTCCGAGGACTGGTGAACAGGTCCGTCACCACCATGCGGACCTGAAGCGACGAAAGGAGGACCAACGGAACCGATGGATCCAGGAGGCCCGCCAAATGCCCAATGCCCCACTACTGAGCAAGTATCCATGTAATTAAGTATGTAAGAAATGCTATCCTAGCCTATAGTATGGATAGATATGTTACAATATTCCTTTATTTACATTACAGCTGCAGGTGTTCGTTCCGCGAATCGGCAAGCCTATGCTGATAGGCTGTCGAGGTTGCACCACCAAGCAGGTTAGTAATTATTCTGCTGGTATTGTTATAGAATATAAGTGGGACAGCTTGTAAAAGAGTTCAGTGTTGTAACCCAGTAATAAAGGTCAAATAAGCCTAGAAGAAAGATTCTGCTAGTATTGTAAGATTAGATAAGTGATGCAGCCTGGAAAAGAGTATTACAATCCAATAATAAAGATTAAACAAGTCTCAAATATAGTTCCCACCTGTATTGTAATATCAGATAACTGCTTCAGCCTGAAAATGAGTGTTGTAATCAATCAACAAAGGATAGACAACTGTCGAATACATCCTTGTAAATTTTGCCATATGAAATAAGTGAGTCAACTGGAAAGGATTGTTGTAACCCAGTAATAAATGTTAAGAAAGCCTAGAATTAAGTACCAACCTGAAATGTAAATATAAAATAAGTGAGAGAGTGTGAGAAAGAGTTTGAAGCTACCAAGAAAGCTGTAATAAATCTGGAATAAAGGTATACTGCATTCACTACATAATGAAATGAATGAGGGAGCCACAACCAAAGAGTGAAATGTCTTTAAAGTACAGAACCTGGACTGTGTCTGTCCCACAATTTGTATATGTTGCTATACCCTTGCATTATGGAGATAGTATGGTTGTATGAAATGCTGAACGTCCACAGTTGTCTAGACCCAAATAAATCAAATGTAGCAGGATGCTTTATCTGAACACAGCCAGATACGAACATATATGAATAAAAATGGAATCTATATTAATGTAGCAGTAACATCCCCATCACCAACATTCCTAAGGTTACATACAGGAAACTGTACTAATACATGTAGGGGATATACATCTGCATCTACTAGGAATGTACAGTATATGTATAGGTAGTTTAAGTTGTTAATGTAATATTTCTCCACCCTACCCTATTTTCACAAATTATGCCATTCCACACCAAACTGGGTATGTGTATTCACAATTAATTCCCACGGACATTTGTCCTGTTGGTTTATACATATCTGCATGTACATTGATGCATGTGCCCTGTTCACATATCCAAACCTGATGGCCTGTTGCCACCAATCAACCCTGCATGCTGTTGGAATGTCCACTGTTGTTCTAATTATGCATGTGTTATGCTTGCTGCTCAATGTTCGGAATTCATGTGCGTTTGGTTAATGGGAATACTTATGCATGCTGTTACAACTAATTTTGAATGGTGTTGTTTGTTACTAACCATAAAATACTGCTAAACATAGGACAACAGGGAAGGCGGGTTCCAGCTGAACCACCTCTCCCACCTCAGCTGGAGAGTGCACCTGGCACCAGTGCCCAGACTGGGACTTCCTCCTCTGGTAGCCCTGTGCCACCTTCGGGTGGAAGCGCTGCAGGGGATGGGGCTCGTCCCCCTCTGCAAGCGTGGCTGGAGGAGAGCCTCCACTCACCCTCCAATACGGTCCGGTCTGTGGTGCGTAGTGAGATCAGGCGTTTAGTGACTGATCCCCTACGCCAGCTTGAGGCGAGAGTAGCGCAACTCACAGGTGTGCCTGCCCATCCTATCCAGTCCCCAGCACAGCCCCATCCTGGGCTGTGAAGGCGCAGTGGTAACTGCACATGGGTGGGGATCTCAGTTCCACTGCTGCCATCTGTGGGCTCATGGGCTTGCGATATCCAAACATCCGTCCCCGTCAATTGTGTTTACCCCCCATGTGTCATACTCCGCCAATGTATGCGTCTTGTCTGTTAACCTCCCCAACCTACCTCGCCAAATATACCTACTTCCTGTACCTCACATTCCACTCTCACCTGAAAAAATAATAAAAAAGGGCACTCTGTTCCCACAAAAAAATTACACCCCATACATAGCTGCCCATTTCGCATACATGTCTGCTGGACATGTAAACTGATAATTACAACTGGCCGTACAACATATTTTGTTGTCCTCACCCCTCTCTCAGGGGTGGTAGGTGTCAAATGTCACTCTAAATTTCTAACATATGCACAGCTGTCGCTGGTACAGAATTGGGCAGCTATGGTCCTTCCCTACATCCTTCCTGCACATCCCGAGCTTGTTTTCCTACTGTCCTATCCTCTTTGTGCCCCCTTTTTGACCACTTTCCTATTTCCCCATTTTCTTTTCTTTAAAAGAAAATAGCGCGGGTGTTAGCGGGAGTAAGCACTTTTAAGCATTAGTCAGCTTGTGTGCACTTAGCCAAGTGTAGCTAAGCGTCGCGCAAACCCGCTTACAACTGCTTAAAAGTGCCTTAGTCACTCTGTGTGACAAGGCCTGTAGTCTGCTCATCAGCAAAATAAAATACCCCTGTCAGTCTCGAACCCCGGACCTTGGAAACACTAGACTGTATGAATTACTACTGAGCCACAGCAGATCTACAAGAACTTGGTGCTGAAAGAAATATATCATGAAATAAAAGGAGTGAATGTAAAGGGAAAATAGGAAGGCCATTACACAAAGCTTGTTCTGTGTATCTTTACTGGCAATTCTTGTGGAATTGCATTACATTAGTGTGATAAGAGAAACAGCCATGCTAGTAGGCAATGTTACAGTAGCACCTTACAAACCCCACACAGTATCAGAGCAGGATAAACACCGCCATATTTGAATAGGTAAGAGGCCAAACCTCCCAACTGTGACTGATTTACAGGGATGTCCCTGATTTGCAAACAAATGTTAACTGTGCCCCACTGACTCCCTGTGAAATGTACTCACAGTAGGCAAAAAGGAGGGGAATCCCACGTAATGGTAACCATCAATAAGTTACACTAGACGTTACTTGCATGCCAGAAATGGTGTAGTAATTCATATGCTCAAAATACCCCACAGTCACAACTGCAGAATATCTGAAATATATCACGGGTGTATCCCACTGATATGTACCTTCCCCTGAGGCTGGTCAAATATATACCCGAGAGTATCTGAGGACTTGATGTGTCAGAAACACACAGGCATATCAGCCTGTCTGCTGTTAAACACACTGCGAATAGCTGTAGAATGACTTCCACAAGCATACCCTTATGTAGGAGTACAACACAGAAATATCAAAAGAGGTAGCCATCTAACATACTAATGACAGTATAGCAGTTCACAAGCACTGCATGTGCCTGATATTCATACTTGTGAGTACAATATACTTAGTTGCCCTCACCCCTCTCTCAGGGGTGGAAGGTTTCAAATGTCACAGCAAATGTCAAACATATGTACAGCTATTGCAGTTAAAGAAATGTGCAGCTATGGACCTTCCCTACACCCAGCCTCTGCACATCCCTAGCTGGTGTCCCCACTGACTTCCTGCTTCCCGCTTACAACTGTTTAAAAGTGCCTTATTCACTCTGTATGACAAGGCCCCAGTAATGCTCAGCAGCAAAATAAAATACCTTTGTAAGTGTCAAACCCCAGACCTTGGGCTCACCAGACTGCATGAAGTACCTCCAAGCCACAGCAAACATATAAGAACTTAGTGCTGAAAGAAATATATCATGCATTACAAAGAGTGAATGTAAATAGAAAATAGGAAAGCCATAGCAACACATTCCAGTAAAGACAAATATCAGGCATTCAAGGAGTGAATGTAAAGGGAAAACAGAAAAGCCATAGCAACACATTGCAAGAACTACTGTTGTATGCCAATTAATCCACAAATCCCACAGGAAAGTACATACTCCCAAGTAAACAGTGTTAGCATTAGCAGGTGTGTGTTAACATACACACTGAGAAGAGTGCACTGGAAGAAGCAACAGTCAGGTTTCAGTACAACATGCATTTCAGTGGCTACAACACAGACTCAGATATGGGAGATATACCAACCCTCTGACTGACAGTGTCCACAGCAAACCGGCATGGTCCCCACCTTGCAAAACTGAAAGGCCAACGCCTACCTAACCTATCATTTTATAGCAGTGTCCTGAAATCACAGTGAGATCTGCAATTACCACACGGCAGGCTGCATGCAATTACTAAATGCTGGCCACCAATTAGTGCAGAGGCTATCACATGCACATGTGCAGATACCTACAAAAGCAGCCTGTACTGCCAGTCCACACATGCAATAATATCATTGCAGCAACTGGAGGGGGAGAGAGAGAGATAGATAGAGACAGAGACGGAGACAAAAAAAAGCAAGCAAGCCAAAAGAAAAAAAGCTGTCAGAGACAAAGGTAATGTAAACTACATAATCTAATAATCTACATACTGTGAACCCTCCATATGTGTTAGCAGTCTGTATGCATATGTATATGCAGATGTGCATAGGGCAAGGGACATACTGCAACTGTTAGTGAAGGCTGGATATACATATGTAGTTGAAGGTTGCTATGTGCACATATCAATATAGGTTGTAATGTGTGGCATTGAAAACAGCATGCAGTGCAGGTATATGTCATGTGGTGGTGAACTTCTGTAGGACTGAGCCAGTGAGGCCTGCTACAGCTATACCGCCTGTGGACAGCATAATGGATTCTGCACAACACTGTGCAATATCCTTAAAGAATGGTATGTCTCAACTGATTCCCACCATTAAAGGTGGGCAGTCTATGTGCCTACATGTGCATGTATATGTACAGCAATGGATGTTTAGAAGTGTGTGTGTGTGTATATATATATATACACACACACACATATACATAATATATATATATATATATATATATATATATATATATACACACACACACATATACATAATCTATATATATATATATATATATATATATATATATATATATATACACATACACATGTACATAGATAGAGAGGTATGTATAGATAGAGATATATAGACAGAATATGTATATACATATAATAGAATAGATACATACATATATAGATAGATATGTAGATACATACATACAGATAGATATGAATGTCTATAGATATATATATATATATGGTTATATAGAGTGGTGCATATATATATATATATATATATATATATGTACATACATGTAGATATGTAGATATATATATATATATATATATATATATATGGATATGTATATAGTGATATATATTTATGTGTGTATGTATATATATATATATATATATATATATATATATATATATATATACATATATATATATATATATATATATATATATACATATATATATATATATATATATATATATATAAAGAGAGAGTGAGAGGGGGACACGGGGGCCGATGTACCGCAACAGGTGCCTGGTGACCAAGGTATGGACTGAACACCAGTGTTGATACTGCAGTACCATACCCCATTCCAAAACATGTTACCCACTAACTACCACATAGGTGGTTGCCTGCCTACCACTGGAGGTGTCAGAAAGGAACATGGGACACAGGTGTAAAATAGCCTCCCCTTTGATATCCACAGTGGCACACTAGTCTTCTAATCCCTGTACATGGTACGTGTCATCACAAAAGGTGTGTCAGCTAGGGAAATGTAAGTCAGTGTGCCCCTCTACACCTCACAATGTTCTATGCAGTATGTACCTCCCATGAGAACTACAAGTGGAAAGGCCACAAACATACCTAACAAAGACTGATAATGCCCTCAAACACATTCCCTATGCAGACTGACTCACAAAACCACAGCTAGAGTGCTTTGCAAACTTCCAACACAGAGGTTACCACTGCTGGACATACAGAGTTATGTCACACCCATACCAGTCGGCCAACCACCATGGCAACACCTCACAATCCGTCCAGCCTACATGACCTAGGGTTGTAATCCTCATCACCGCACTAACAGCACATGCTGGAGGTACAGGTTTCTATACACAAATATGCCATATCCTGGACTAAGCCACCCATCATTAACAAACAAGGCTCCTTATTAGTAGATGTCATACCTACCCTTGATGAATGTTATGGAGATAGGTAATATGCCCTGCGAGTCACCTCTGTGTAACCGTTTCACAGGAGCAAGTAAAATCACATTACATGTGTCCCAAAGGGCAGGGTAGCATATGGCTAGGCTGCTCTAGGCCCAGGGCCAATAGCATAGTACCTACCTATGACACAATGCACACACACATGTACTCAGTGCAATACCAGCTATGTGAGGTTGAATGAGTGTGACACTGACTGTGTGCAAGGTCTGTAAAGGTGTGATAACTTAGCGTGAATTTGTGTCTGTCATGGTAGTTTGTGTCGTAGGTGTGAGGCCAGAGAAAGATGAGTCAGTTATCGGGATGCAAACATAGTAGATTGCACACGACTGCAGTGTCCCATCGTAGGCAGAAGCAATACATGTATGCTCAAGTAAGTGGTACTGCTGTTGAATCCAGCTCACATATGAACTGTTGTACTACCTGAAGTTGTAGGCCTAAACACTACAGTATGGTGTATGTTCACATTCCCTGGTAACATTGTCTGGTGTGTTTCCTGTAGTCTGCACAGATTAGATACCTCATGCATAGGTATCTGTAAGTAGGGGCACACAGTACTACAAGGTACGCAGTTAATGCTCATCTGTGTAGTCATACATTTGTGTGCTGTATGTATGTGTAATGTGTGTGTAATGATGCCTGTACCATGGCCGCAATCACATGTGTTACAGGGTATGTGTGTGTACCTGGCAGCATGGATACTCTGAAAGCAGTATGCAGGCTATATTAACAACTGTGCACATATGTCAGGTAGGGGTATGGCATCAAAGACTAGGGTGGATTACCTTTGAAACTGTAAATGTGCATTGCATTCATTGCATGGGATAACAATATTCTTCATCCATTAGCTTGATATATACCCCCAGTGTGAGGTTGTGCATTGCATCCCAAACAGTGTGCCGAATGCTGGTGTATACTAGTTTGTTGTATGTAGTGTGGCAGGCACTGTCAGACGGTTGTGGGCTGAGCACTGATATGTGGTATCAAACACGTGTATCCCCTGATAGACTGACAGATGCTATATATGGTAGTTAAGTGATATCAGTACATTAGAATATTAAGTGTGCCACATGACTTGCTTGCATATTTTTCATTTCCTTCCAGGGTGATGGTGCATCAGCGTAACCCACCTTATACAGCAGCAGAGGATCAGGAGATCCACCAGAGCCTGGTGCAGAATTTCTCTGTGCTGTTTTCCAGGACCAGCCAGAAAAAGCATGAGAGGGCTGCACTGTGGCAAGATCTTGTCCGTCGGGTAAATGACATAGGCATGCATAACCAGACATAAGAGCAGGTATGCCATCACTGCAGTGATTTAATTATACATGTCCGGCAGCGTGCGTTTGATATCCACAGACAACAGCTTGCCACAGGTGGTGGGGTACCTATCCACCCCCCCCTCACCAGTGTGGAGGAGCACCTCCTAAGTGTTGTGGCTCCAGGCCAACAACAACATCCACAAACATGTGTCATCATGGAGGCCGGAGCCACCCAGCATGTTGAAATGGCGTGTGCAGGTAACCTGCCATATCTGTAGTTGACTGGTCTCTGTACTGGTAGTTTATGCGTGTGTGAGATATGTACTGTGTGTGTAGCTGTTAACCTGCCTATTCTTCTGCAAGATTGATATTCTGAACATAATCTGTACACCTGTGAAAGCCACCTGTTGTACTACTGTACTTTATCATACTCACAGTATCAATGGTACAGTTGTGGCCACTGGCAATCACTGTCATATTTTTGCAGGTCCCTCTGGAGTGACAGCAAGGCAGCCAATCCATGCTGGTGAGTGTGTAACAATACTATTGCTAATGACATGTGCATGCCATATGGAGGTGTAGTGTGTGCACATGTAACATCTATGCATAATGCATGCTGTGCATGTTTGTTGTGAGACTATGCATATCCCATTATTCTCAGTAGCTGCCTCACTCACATGCAATACACAGAGCATGACATGTGTGGCAACACAGTACTGGACACTGTATAGGCATATCTGATACACATGTAAACACACACGTTTGGCATAGACACTACACCTTAGCCTGCTACACATGTCCAATTATGACACCTGCTGTATGGCCACCCTTCAGTACCCCACATCCTCTACGCAGCACACATAATATACCTGAGGGGTAGAGACCTACCATGTCTTTGAGCAACAGTCTTGAACAAATACATGCATGTTAGGCAATGCTCACTATTGGTCACCTTACACACCCATGTAACAAGTGGCTGTGTAATTGTGGATGTAGTCATGTTACTGCACTTCAGGTACAGCATGCTAGCTGCCTGTCTGGCACACATTATTATTGCTGACTGACCACAAGAAGCATGTTGATCATGGCTCACATTACTACACCACATCCAGTTCTACTGACCACAAAAGTACACATAGTTATTGCTTAGCACTGTCATGTGTTTTGTGTGTGTGTGTGTGTGTGTGTGTGTGTGTGTGTGTGTGTGTGCGCAAATATATGCACCCACAGCTTGTAACACTTGCACAACATTATGTCCTTGTACACATCGTGTCCCACTGTGGAGACAATCACCGAACAACTACACAACCATCAAGTACACGTATACTGTTATTAACAAGGGCTGTCTACACTTGCACTGCATGTTCCTGTGCAACACAATCTGCATGCTGACACGTGTGTAGTGATTTTTTTCCTTGTGATACTGTCACCCACTCTCAAACAGTATTGTGTATGTGTTGGATTGCAGGTGTGTCTGTTTGTATCTGCTGTACTGAAGAGTGTGCCTGTGTGCATGTGCGCCTGTGTGCTAACATCATGTACACATTTGCAAACTGTGTTTCTTATCTTCCTCTCTCAGGTTCTAATGTTGCTCTGGTGGAGTGCAGCAGGGAACCTGAAGCCACTTTTGAGGATAGTGATAATGATGATACATGTGTAATGGCACAGGGAGGTGTGACGGGGTCTGTTGTTGGTCAGCCAAGCGACACTACACAGCAGTCAACCCCATCAATGCGCACAGTCATCCTGCCGATACATCCATTGTTACCAATGTCCTTAGCTGAGGGACAGCATACAGTGGGCATTGACCAGGGTAGTGTGGTATCACTGGCACATGCATCCCCTCACAGCAGCTATGGCCAGATTCCTGACATGGTACCACACAGGCAGATGTCCAGGGGTTCTCGTGGGAACATCCGTGGTCGTACTGCCCCTGTCAGACGTGTCCACAGAGGTCTTTCAACCTCAGCTATGTTCCGGGCTGTAATGCAGGCACAGGCACATATGGAACGGTACACCAGACAGGGTCTGAGGGAGCTTAGAGCACATCGCACTGCTATGAATGACTATGCGTGACGTTGCGGCTGCCATCCGTAATATCAGCGAGGTCATTGATAGACGTTGGGGGGACACATTAGATCTCTTCCACAACTACATGTCCAGGAGCCAGGACAGTGCAGGACGGTTGAGGCATTGACGTATACCAGCAACATCATCAGCTGGCAGTCATCGTGGACGACAACAAACCCGCAGCCACTCCCATAGTGCCAGTACCAGCCCCAGCAATGCTGGGTCTGTGCTGTCATTACACCATCCTAGAAGACCATGTGCACGTGGCTCTGGACAGTCCCAGCAGGGACATGTGTCCAGTCAACATCCCACTGCTTCTGACAATACCCAGTCTGGCTTAGTACCTGATACTGTCCGTAGCACCCCTGCCAGGCACAGGTACTGTGTCCATGGCCAGAGACAGTGATCTGTATGACCTAGCAGGTACAGTCTGTGGCTGTCAACAAACACCCGTATATGGCAGCCATGTGGTGGAACTGTGTGCAAGCATACACACACACACACATAATGCTAACACCTAGGGCTAACACATGCACACACATCGCATCAACATTGCCCCATGTTGTACTGTTGTCCCTCACTAACACACACACACACACACACACACACACACACACACACACGTCGATTGGATGTGTCAATGGCAGACTCTGGCAAACCAAGTACACACCCTGTGCATATGAACTGTGCCGCCATCTGTAACATTGATGCAGTAACAGGATAGCATGGTGTTGATGCACAGGGAGACTACATAGCACTGTAGTAATAATATCATGTTGTTAACAGTACAGTGTAATGATATCGTTGTGGGTATATTCGAGCATGCATGATGCATTAACTATGATTGTCACTGTAGTTTTGTATACACCAGTGTTAATTCCCAAAGTGCACTGTCTGCACATGTGCCACATGGCTGTTGTGTGTACCTGTGACTGCATGTGTTGGGGTGTGGACAGTACATGTGTGATGTTTGCAGCACAGAGTTGCAGGTGTACATTTGTGAACATGGTTAGCATGGAACATGACATGGTTTGACAGTATGCTGTGGGTGATGCGTTTTCCATAGGTCAATGGTCTGCATTCTGGTACTACACACAGCCTACATAGCCTGACATTCCGTGGTCATTACATGGTGTCTCCTCAACTGATACACAGATGTAGGAACCTAGTGTCAGCGATATCCCTGCAGTACTACACTATACCAGTAGCCATTCTTACTGAGCCCCACACATCCCTAGGAACAATATTCTTTGGCATATAGCAGTCTCACGTACATGCCAACACACTACGGATATGTCCATCCACGACTGCAAATGCATACAGTGGCCTACAATGCATTCTACACATGACACACCTAACCACCACAAGGGTATCATACAGACAGATACCTGTTGTCCAAGCCATGCTGTATTGCTGTAACGCAACTGTAGCATCGTCATCGGCATGTAGTTAACATAGTATTCCAACAGTACCATGTAGGTGGTAGCACCCATCATGTAGAACAGGTAATGGTGTGTACATGTGGACAAGTGTTATCTTGTCTATCCTGTGATAGTCACATTTCCAAAGGTATTCTGCAGTCCCTCGGTGCATCACCTAAGCAAGAAGGTGTCTGTATGCATATCGGCAACAGTTGCCATACACCTACACTGGATGTCCATCACTCACAGACTTTGCTGTATTTTAACATGTCTGACATACTCCAAACATGAACCATCACCCACATTAATCTATCAAAGCTTTCATGGGTGTGTGTCACATAGTTGGCCTAGGACACAGAGCACTGCAATAGCCTGCATTGTCACCAACATACATGTATGGCCTAAGGTCTGGTAAGCTGCGGCACATGCTGGCACAGGTAACAACTGTAATCATATGAGGCAGGCTTCACACATAGGAACTATTAAAGGTCACAGGTACATATCTGTATGTGGCACACACATACCTGATGTGTGCATTGAAATTACTGTTATAATAGTATGTCATACAATAATAAAAGCAAAACACACAACACATTGACAAACTGTGACAAACACACACGTCATTTGTTAGATTCAAATCCCTACCTAACTATGTTATGATACTTGAGAGAGATGCATTAGCACAGCACGCTATTCGCATTACTGGATGATTTCCCTTCTCCTGCTGTATTTATAGGGTGCTGACATCATCAGTCTTTCCAAAGAGGAATGTACATCTTTTAGTGTGTTATCCCAGTCTTCAAAAAGGCCATTCCTTTCACAGAGAATTGCATACATACACACCCCTCCACACACACAGCGTTTGCAGGATTCAAACCCCTACCTAACTATGTTATGATACTTGAGAGAGACTCATTAGCACAGCGCGCTATTCGCATTACTGGATTATTTCCCTTCTCCTGCTGTATTTATAGGGTGCGGACATCATCAGTCTTTCCAAAGAGGAATGTACATCTTTTAGTGTGTTATCCCAGTCTTCAAAAAGGCCATTCCTTTCACAGAGAATTGCATACATTTACACCCCCTACCACCCTACACACACACACACACACACACACACACACACACACACACACACACACACACACACACACACACACACACACAGACACACACACACACACACACACACACAGACACACACACACACACAGACACAGACACACACACACACACAGACACAGACACACACACACACACACACACACACACACACAGACACACACACACACACAGACACACACACACACACACACACACACACAGTTTGCAGGATTTAAACCCCTACCTAACTGTTATGATACTTGAGAGACGCATTAGCACAGTGCGCTATTCACATTACTGGATGGTTTCTCTTCTCCTGCTGTATTTATAGGGTGCTGACATAATCAGTCTTTCCAAAGAGGAATGTACATCTTTTACTATCCCTCAGTATGGGGGATAACAATATCTGTGCATTAACAGATGCCTAATTCAGGGTCACATATGCACACTGGCACTGTCAGGTTATATTCTATACCATGCTTCGTGACCACAGGACTTGTAACACAACACAAGTAGGGTGTGTATCCATATACATCACAGATATACACACCTCTGGGCTGGTACCACTGCACTAAGCGTAACAGGTCATACATATACAACTACCATTGTGCAAAACTGCCTTTTGGTGTGTAGTTCAGACCACCCCCCCCCCCCCCATACCCACGAACCGCACTCGGCTTTCCTGGGAACAGTGTAGGATATGAAGGTCTTCACACACACCATTATAGTGGTTGACTTCAGGTACACAAATATTGACTGGGGATACTACTCAGGCCCTCAACAACATCACCCTACAGCCACTACAATTTGTGGATCCATGTGCTATGGCACAACCAGTAACCACACCCACAAGGGGGAATACATATTGGACCTGATCATCACCAACATGGGGACTCTATGTTCCACACTAGAGGTAGAACCCTCATTGTTAAGATCAGACCATACACAACTTTCCCTGGACATCCATATCCCGTCCCCTCCCCCAGCCAAGGAAATCACTGTAAAGAATTTCTCAAAAGCAGACGTTGCACTTGTGAAGACTGGGGTGGAATACTTCAAAGGCCCCGTGCTGGAGGATAATACAGCCCAATCTGCAGAATCCTTTACAAACGCATTGTATGAGCACCTGCAGGTATGCATTGATCATGCTATCCCAAATAAAACCATGACTCCTCCAAAACAGGAGACCTATCTGGTTGATCCTGGCCATAGATAAGCTGTACAACAGAAGGAGGAAGCTACTACATAACAGAGCAATATCCCACAGAGGGAGGACATCTCTGAACAGTATTGGCAAGACACTTCAATCCCTCATATAATCATCACTTGCATGTTTTGACAGTGAAATTGACCAGACACTACAGATAATCACAAGGCCTTCTTTAGTTATGTCAGGAATATGAGTGGAAACAACCCAGATATGCTCTGAATTGTTGCATAACAGCACAAAATATGCCAAACCTACGAACATAGCCTACACCCTGGAAGACAGTCTGCACAAACACCCCCCCCTTACCCCCCAAGGGTACAGATGCCCATCCCAAATGAATGTGACCTCCCTGACATCACAGATGCACAGGTGAAAGGTGCCCTCTCCACAGCAAATAACACAGCATATGTATGGGACCGGACGGTGTCCCAGGCTGTGTCCTACACGAGCTCCGAGTAGAACTGAACACTCACATTAAGTCACTGTTCCAGCTTAGCCTTACTACAGGATATGTACCCTAAGAATGACATACAGATACAGTGATCCCACTCCACAAAGGTGGTGCCACAACGGACCACAGGAACCATCACCCCATAAGCCTGACTAGTGTGGTAGAAAAAGCTATGGAGCGTATTATCATGGAAGTCATAATCAAAAACATTGTGAGCCTCCAGACAGTGGATCATACACAATTCGACTTTGTTAAGGGCAGATCTTGCCTCTTACACATAGTTCATATCTTTGAATCGGTTACTGAAGCCATGGAGGAGGGCAAGGTAGTTCACACAGTCTACCTGTACCTTGCAGAAGCCTGCAACACAATACCCCACTCAGGCATCATACATATGCTTACCAGCTTAACTATCAACCCCTATATCACTAGATGTGTTACTATCTGCCTCAGGGATGGAACCCACATGGTCAGAATTGCAGGTGCCATGTCCAATTCCAGACCAGTTACAACTGGTGTCTCACTGGGCTCAGTTGTGGGACCTGTCCTGTTCGGTATGTACTTCTCTGAGGTTGAGACTAATAAGGGGGGATTATGTCTAACAAACATCACAGATGACTGCTAACCGGGGGCCATATGCAACACTGCAGCTGACACATGCTTCCTCCATAAGGGTCTCAGAGATGGATGCTTGTTGCCAGAGCCATGGCCTCATGCTAAATGCTAAGACATGCATAGTCATCCCCTTTGGGGAAAACAAGGTGCAGACAAATCACCACATAAGTGGTAATCCATTAAGTACAGAAGATGTATTTACAGATTTGGGGACCAACATAAATCGTAACCTCTTCTTTGCTAATCACACTGACAGAGTCATTGCAAAGACCTTTATATAGCCCTCCTTATCACATGGGGGTTTGCATGTAGATCATGGGAGGTCACTGTGGCCCTCTACTAGTCACTCATCAGGCCCGTGTTTGACTACAATGGCCCTTTTGGGGTGTACCTTACCCAAAACCTGCAGCAACTACAGTGTCCACAACAGTACCTCCCCAAGAGGATCATGGACTACACACAGATGTCCTATGCAGCTCAACTAAAGGATCTCCAGCTCTACTCAGTTGCTTAACACCTACTCAGAGGTAATCTATGCCTGACGTACACAGCCTAAGTGTGTGAGCATGCCCAGTTCAGGCTTTCCATGGTTTGTTGCCTGACATATGTCTCATTTATCCAAGTGTGTGAGCATGCCCAGTGTGATCTTTACATATGTTGTGATCTGAAGTCCACTACATTTGTGGCTGTGTGTGAACATGACCAATATTGACATTTATACTGTGTGTTGTAAGTCATGTTGTGTTCTTACTGCCAGACTCCTTTGTGTCATAACTCAACAGGGATTGTGTGGTGCCTGCAGGGTTTCCATGGGAGAGTTTGCAAAGACTTGTCAACATTCTTTCATAATGGCTGAACACTGCAATACTGTCATAGTGTACTGGTTCAGTACTTTCACTATGGTGCACAGTATCATGGGTTTGAGTCCCATCACTGCTTTAAATGTTCATACTGAGCAGACCAGACTGGTTAAGAGCCAGATGGGAAACTATGAGCATGTTGCATTTTGTTCAGCTATGGCCTACTTAAACCACACTTGTCCAACATTGCTGTGTATTCATCAACTTGGGTGGACATTGCCAAACGTTACTCCACATAGACCACAGTTGTACTAGTTGGTGTGTTGGATTCTGTTCATAGGTTCATACTAGGCTATCTGCACTAGGGCATATATAATCCTAGCCAGAGTGTGTTTGGCTTTCAACACACATTTTAAGTGGAGTTTGCCATGACATTTTTCAAGGTTAGTATACTGTGCCTCTGTCTAACAGTGACATAGAAGTGATACCCAGGGTAAGCCTACAATCTCCCATCCACTCATCCAGATTCCTCTTGAAGAGAGTCAATGAGGGACTCTGGCTAACCTGGAGTGGGAGTTTACTCAAGAGTGGAGGGAGCCTCTGGGTTATGAATCTGTCACTCCAGCATGTCCTATTTATTTCAGTCTTGAGGTTCAGGTCTCTTGAGCGCGTAGCTTGATGGGATTCTGATTTTCCAAGGTGCAGCATGTCCATTGATTCCAGGTTGGACATGGCTTTATACATCAGGCACAGATCACCTCTGGGCAGGCGGTATGCCACTGAGTGGAGCTGCAGTTTCTTTAACCGGGCAGCAAATGGCATGTGTTTGAGCCCTTTGATCCTCCTGGTGAGGTACTTTTGTGGTCTTTTCAACTGCTGCAGGTGTCTGATAAGGTACATCCCACAAGAGGCATTGTACTCAATTATGGGCCTGATGAGGGATGAGTAAAGAGGCACGATGACCTCCCCTGATCTAGATATGAATACCTTCATGATTAGGTGGGCTTTATGAAATGTTTTTCTAAACACTATGGCCACATGGTTGTCAAATGAGAGATTGCTATGGGTCCCCAGGTCCCTTATCACTTCTTCCATACTTAATGGGTTACCACCTATGTGGTAATTTGTGGGCACTTAGTTTTTGCCAAAGGGGATGACTATACACATTTTTGCGTTTAGCTTGAGGACATGGCTCTGGCACCAGCTGTCTGTTTCTATGAGGCCATTTTGTAGGATGCTTGCGTCAGCTGGAGCGTTGATTATGGCGCCCAGTTTGCAGTCATCTGCAAACTTGTTCAGCCACTGTCCTTCTGTGTTGGACTGTACCTCCGAGAAATATATACCAAACAAGGGAGGTCCCAGGACTGAGCATTGTGGGATGCCACTTGTAGCTGGTTTGGGGTCTGACATGGCTCCAGCATTTCTGACCATGTGGGTTCTGTCCTTGAGCCAGTTTGCAACCCATCTAGTGACATAGGGGTTTATATTGAAGCTGGTGAGCTTATCTATAATGACCAAGTCGGGTATTGTATGGAAGGCTTTTGCGAGGTCCAGGTAGGCTGTGTGGACCACCTTCCCCTCGTCAATGGCCTTGGTGACCGTTTCAAATTACTCAAACCAGGTTTAAGAGGCAGGATCTGCCCTTAAAGCCAAACTGGGTAGGGATCCAGTGTCTGCAGGTCCCCAATATCTTTATTTCTGAGGTCCATGATAATCCTTTCCATAGCTTTGCAGACCAAGCTAGTCAGGCTTCTGGGGCAATAGTTTGCAGTATCCATTGAGGCACCACCTTTGTGGAGAGGGACCACTGTTGCTGTACACTGCTCTTTGGGTACATATCCTGTGGTAAGGCTGAGACTGAACAGTGGTTTTATGTTTGTGTTCAATTCTTCTTGGAGTTCATGTTGGACACCGCTCAGGACACTGTCTGGTCCCATTGATGCTGTGTGTTTTGCTTTGGAGAGGCTGGCTGTTACCTGAGCATCTGAGTTGTCAGGGGGCCAGCACTCTGCTGGGATAGATATTTGCCCTTTTGGTGGGGGGGGGGCATTTGCACTGAACCTGTCAGCTCGGATGTTGGCAATGTCTGTGGGTTTGGTGTATTGTTTGTCATTTTGGACTAATTCTGAGCATATCTGGGAGTTCCCACCCAGGTTCCTACCATAACTAAAGAAAGCCTTGTGATTATGCTTGGTGTCCTGTACAATTTTTATCTCAAAGATGGCCTTAGACGAGTTTGTGTGTGGCCGTAGTTTTTCAATACTGATCAGAGATGCCTTCCCTTTTTGGGATTTTGCTCCATCATATAGTAGCTTCCTCCTTGTACTGTATGTTTTTTTATGGCTGGGGTCCACCAGACAGGATGCCTGCCTTTGGAGGATTGGATCTTGGTTTTATTTGGGATTGCATGATTCATGCATTCCTGAAGGTGTTCATAGAATGCGTTTATAAAGGGTTCTGAGGTCTGGGCCGTATTTTCCACAGGCACAGGGGCTGTGAAGGATTCCACCTCGGTTTTGAGGAGTGTGACATTTGCTTTAGTGACAATTTTTCACTGTGGTTTTCTGGCCATGGGCTGGGGTCGGGATGTGAATATCCTATGAGATTACTCTATGGTCTGATCTTACCAGTGAGGGATACACTTCTGGTCTTGGGCATAGAGTCCCCATGTTGGTGATGATCAGGTCCAGTATATTTTCCCCTCTTGTGGGAGTGGTAGCAAGTTGTTCCATAGCATTTGAGTTTATAAATTCTAGGAACCTTTGGGCTAGGGTGTTGCAGCTAGGGTAATGCTCCCAGTCTATGTTTGGGTAGTTGAAGTCGCCCAATATAATGGTGTTTGGGGGAGACCTTCATATTTTCATGTGTTCTCCAGTCAGCCAACTGTGGTTCCTGGGTTTAGGAGTGTGGTCTGTAGCAGGCTATGAACTGGAAGGCGGTTTTACCCACTGTTAGTTGCACATGGATAGTCTCTGATGCTTCATGCTGTGCCACCAACCTGGGGGTGGGGGATCTGACAAATATTGATACTCACCCTCCTTTTGTAGTTTGTTCCATGTTTTGCGGCTGTAAAGAATGGTATGAGGTGTAACCTGTTAGTGCTAGGGTGCTCTTGGGAGCCTTGAACCAGGTTTCTGTTACTGTACAGATAACAACATTCTCCATGCTGAGGAGAGTTTGGAGTGCGTGCATCTTGCAGTTTAGACTTCTGGCATTGAGTAGCATTACTTCTAGTTTCTTATCCCTTGTGATACCTATGGAGGTGGGTTTGTCTTTTGAGCCTTACCTACAAAAGGCACTATGGGGGTGACAAGAGCCTTTGGCAATATCCAACAGGCCACAGGTGACAGGTGAAAGCCATCCCTAGCGAAGCATCATGTCTTGTCGAGCATGTCATCCCAGGCTGACAGGCATTGGATCCCCTTTCACTGACACCAATACTTAAGCCAATTGTTGTAATTGATCATCTTGTCTTCATATTGTGGCATCATGTTTGGTGAGGGTAGGATGATACTCAAGGTCATCAAGTTTGCATATACTACATGGTGGTAAATACTGTTTAGCACTACCTTACATTGCTTAACACATGGCAATCATGCCTCAGGTGGTGCTGCAGGGCTGCCTATGTCGGATGCACATACTACACTCCCTGCACATGTTTGAAAGCAGGTTGTGTCAACTTAGGCATCCCTTTCACTATATGTGGGAGTCAGAGAGGTATCATTTTCAGGGTTCCTACTGAGCCAGTGTATGTGCTATGCGTTGCCTCTTTGCCAAGGCCAAGGCATACTGGGCATGTCTCCTTCTGCCTACTGGGGCAGGCTCAGGTTGTTCCTCCTCTGAGTCACGCCCTGCATGTGATTGACTTGGCAATGGTGGGGGGGCTGTTTGGCCCAGGCCTATGCTGATCCTGCTGCAGCTGTTTTTGCAGAATCATATTATGTAGCACAGCACATACCATGACAATTTGGGTACATGTAGTTGGTGAGTATTGCAAGGCTCCACCAGATGTGTCCAGGCACCGGAACCGTGACTTGAGCAACCCAAACACACGCTCAACTACATTTCTTGTTTGTGCATGTGCCTCATTATGGCGTTCCTGTTCAGGTGTATGTGCATTTCTGATGGATGTCATCAGCCACGGCTCCAATGCATAGCCAGCATCCCCCACTAAGTGACCATGTGGGATGTCCCCATTGGCAAATGTCTGGTACAGCTGTGTCGGATGCCAGATATAGGAATCATGGTAGCTTCCAGGGCAGCCAGCACACACATTCATTATTATGCCCTGGGCATCACACACGACCTGGCAGTTGATGGAGGGGAAGCCCTTGCGGTTAATGTAGGCCCTACCCCGCTCACCAGCTGGTGCTTTGATGCATATATGCGTTCAGTTTATTGCACCCACTACTTCAAGGTATTCTGCTATTTGCTGGAAGAGACGCATATTGCTGGCCAATACCTCACAGGAATTGGGGAAATATACATGATCACCGACATGTGCCGACATGGCATCCAGGAACTGGTGCAGTACCCTGGATGCTGATGCCTGTGATATCCCCATCATATCACCAGTTGGTCTCTGGAAGGTACCGGTTGCTAGTATTCTTAGGCCAACACATACCTTGGTTTCCACTGGGATGGGTTCCCCTCTGTTGGCTCTGTGTGAGGCGTGGCCTGCACAGCTCAACAATTTGCTGCAGGAGGTCTCTGTCCACTCTATAGCGCTCCACTATCTCCAGCTCATGTAACCCCTGGTAGGTGACCCTGGGCCTGTACACTCTTCTCCGTCTCCTCACTGTGGGTTGTCTGGCAGCGTTTGCATTGTCACCACCCTTAGCATATTGCATATGTCGCCTTATAACAGCAATGGCAGCCCCTAGCATTTTTTGTCTGAGTGAAGCTTTTTCAGTTTTCCCTTCTAGTAGCTTACTCCAGTGTTGCAGTGTCTCTTGAGAGAAACAAACTGCACTGTTGTTTGCAGAGTTTTAAGTGCTGGGCTGGGCTAGTGTTCTGCCTGTGTAATTGCCTGATTCTGATTGTTTTCATCTGCTAGCTCTACTAGTATTCCCTGGTAGCTTCCTACTATTTGTTGTGCTTCCTTTTTCCTTTGTTTCCTCAGGGGGAGCGACGTGCATAGAAGCGCAAACACGCTCACAGCAGCTCACACGTGCACACATGGTTAGACGGACTAAAATTAGAAGTTATGTACCTACCATAACGTTCTATGTTAGTTGTCTTCTCTCGCCTTCTTTCTTGCTGGATGGGTTCGGAGCCGATCCTCGGCTCCGACTCGGCACTTGCTAAGCTCGAGAGTCACTTTTACCAGCTCGAGGCCGCCCCATATCCCATGATGCAAGGCGGTAATTACCCAGATCTCGTTTGGTATCTAGAGGAAAAACTGCCTATAAAACCTTCCACTAAGGAAAGAGGAATAACTAACCTAAAAAGGCTGCAAGGGAAACCAGGTAATCAGGACAAGAACTATCTGGTGTCCAAGGAAGAAGAATCTTCCAGAGAAAAAGGGGAGATCAAGGTCTGTCCAGGCTAGGGGGACAGGAGGGAGGGACGCAAGAAAGAAGGCGAGAGAAGACAACTAACATGGAACATTATGGTAGGTACATAACTTCTAAATGTTAAGTTGTCAATCTTGCCTTCATTCTTGCTGGATGGGACCGCGTCCCTAGCACCTCTATCCTGGGTGGCTCAATGGAACAGACTCTTGAGAACAGTGGAACCAAAGCTTGCCCTGTCCCTGGAGGCCAAATCCAATTTGTAATGAGAAACAAAGGTATGAGGAGTGGCCCGAGTGGCTGCTGCACAAATAGTATCTAACGGTAGCCTAGCCTGAAAAGCTGTAGAAGTGGCTAGACCTCTTGTGGAATGAGCTTTAGGTTTTGAGTTCAGCTGTTTGCCCCTAAGCTGATAAATGTCAGAAACAGTGGAAGATAGCCATCTGGATAAGGTCACTTTAGAAACAGGGAGACCTTTTTTATTTTCAGCATAAGAAAGGAAGAGCTGATCGGACTTCCTAAATTGCTTTGTTCTGTCCAAGTAATATCCGAGTTAGCGATGAACATCTAGGTAATGCAACTTTTGTTCCGCCCTGTTAGAATAATTTGGAAAAAATACAGGGAGATCAATGGATTGGTTTAAATTTGTCTTAGAAGCAACCTTGGGCAAAAAGGATGGATTGGTTCTCAAGGATACTCTGTCCTTGTGGAAGACCAAATAAGGGGGACGAACACAGAAGGCATGAAGTTCAGACACTCTTCTAGCCGAGGTAATAGCGACTAGAAAAAGTGTCTTCCAAGAAAGAAACTTTAGTGAACATGAAACAGCCAGTTCAAAAGGGGGAAGTATCAAGGATGTCAGCACTAAATTTAGGTCCCACTGTGGTGGAGGATCTCTAACAGGGGGTTTAAGAAGGAACACTCCTTTGAGAAAGGCTTTACAAAGTTTGTGGGACATGATGTTGCGGTCTGCAAACCAGACATGGAAATTCGAGATTGCTGCCAACTGAACTTTGACTGTGGAAGACGAAGAACCTGAGTGAAAAATTTCCGCTGGAAAATCCAAGACTTGACTGAATAGGGGCAGTAAAGGGGTCTATGTTCTTAGACTTTGCCCAAAAGGAGAAACGTTTCCACTTGCTAGAGTAAATCCTCCTGGTAGAGGACTTAAGAGAAGCTACGATATCTCTAATGGGGTTAGAGATCATAGGAAGCCTGGCTAAGGAAGGAAGTGGAGCAATCAAGCTGTGAGGTTGAGGGAAAGAACGGACTGGTGCAGTTGACCCGACTGGTGGGTCAGAAGATCTGGAACTGGGTCCAGATGCCAAGGCTGCACCAAAAGATGGCGATGAAGGAACGGGAACCAAATTTGTCGAGGCCAGTAAGGGGCAATGAGAATCATTTTGGCTCTCAAGACGGTAGCTTTCTGGAGTACTTGTGGTATCAAAGGAATGGGAGGAAAGGCATAAAGGAGTCCCCGGGGCCAATCTTGGGTAACAGCGTCTCTGGGGGGATGGCCCGGAAGTGGGAAGAGAGAGAAGTCTGGGCATTTGCTGTTTTGAGGTGTAGCAAAAAGATCGCAGCATGGGCGGCCCCACTTCTGAAAAATCTCCTCCACTATGGATTGGTTGAGAGACCACTCGTGAGGCATGAGTATAGCTCTGCTCAATCTGTCCGCTACTATGTTGGTTTTCCCGAGGATATGCGTTGCTACCAGAAACCGATGAGAGGAGATCGCCCATTGCCAAAGTCTGAGAGCTTCTCGACACAAGGGGTAGGACTTGGTTCCGCCCTGCTTGTTGACGTACCACACCACGGACATGTTGTCCGTGTGAACTGCAATAGTCCCTAAAGGAAGAAAGTCGTTGAGGGCTTGCAACGTTAAAAGCACTGCTCTCATCTCTAGGACATTTATGTGCAGGTGGTATTCGAACGGTTGCTAAGTGCCATGAACCATCCTGCCCTGATAATGCCCCCCCACCCGATCAGGGAGGCATCCGAAGTGACCATGGCTACCGGGGCCGGGGGAACAAAAGGTCTGCCCTGATGGACTAGAGGAGAGGAAGTCCACCAGGATAGATGGTTCTTGCAGGTTAGTGTCACCAGAATCTTGTGACGCATGGGAAGCTGCTGGAAGGACCATTGGGTAAACAACATCCATTGTAGGAGACGCATGTAAAAACGGGCCAGAGGAAGAAGTGTGATGGCAGCTGCCATGAGGCCCAACACTTTCAGGACCAACCTGGCTTGTACCCTTTTGCTGGATAGGATGATCCGAACGTGGTTTTGGATATCTAGGATTCTCTGACTTGTTAGGTTTGCTGACATCCGAGTAGTGTCTAGATTTGCGCCTATAAAGGTAATAGACTGGCAGGGCGATATGGAAGACTTTTTGAAGTTGACTGAAATTCCTAAGTGACCACAGAGACGTAGAGTGTAATCTCTGGCTTGGATAAGTTGATGCCTGGTGGTGGCTGAGAGGAGCCAGTCGTCGAGATACGGAAACACCTGGAATCCTTGACGTCTCAGGTGAGCCGTGAACACTCTGGGGGCTGTAGTGAGACCAAAGGGCAGGGCTCTGAATTGAAAATGACTGTTCCCCAGCCGAAAGCGGAGAAAACTTCTGGAGCGTCTGTGGATTTTTATATGATAGTACGCATCCTGAAGGTCTATGGAGCTCATCCAGTTGTCTCGATTGAAGTGTGACCATCCGAAACCTTGTCTTTTTGACAGACTTGTTGAGCCTGCTGAGGTCTAATATTGGTCTCCAGTCTCCCGTCTTTTTGGGGACCAAAAAGAACCTTGAGTAGATTCCGGACTCTAACTGATCTTTTGGTACTGGCTGGATGGCTCTTTTCTTTAGAAGCTTTGACACCTCTAATTTTGCAATTTCCCTTAGACCGGGTGGTACGCCTGGAAGGGAACCTTTTTGAGGGAAGGGGCTTTCCTCGAAAGGAATCTTGTAACCCTCGGATATGATCGACTGTACCCATTTGTCTTGAAAGAGGGATAGCCAGGCTTCTGGGTACAGCGACAATCTTCCCCTGACTGCCTCCAAGGGTGGGCAGTCGGGCAACACCTCAGGGATGTTGGAAGGGCTTGTCAGAGAGAGGCTCTCTGGAGCCCTGGTTCTGCGGACCCCCTCTGCCCCTAGGGTGGCGTCTGTTATTATTACCCCCTCTGCCTCTGGGGGTAAACAGACCACGTGCATCAGGCGTGACTCCCTGTGATTTCTGGAACCACATTTTCCCTCCCTTCTGACCCTTGGGGTAAGGTCTAGAAGGGGTGGAGAAACAGACTCCTACGGCAGAAAGAGTCTTGCCGTCTTGCTCGCACCTGGTCAAAGTGTCGTTCACTTGAGGGCCAAAAAGTTGTCCCATCAAAGGGAGAGTTTGTGAAGGACGCCTTAAAGGGGTCTGCAAAATTACAGAGCCGCATCCAGGACTGACGTCTGAGGGCCACTCCTGTGCCTGCAGCTCTACTCGCCCCATCGGCTGCATAAGAAATGAGCCGCATGGCGGAGTTGGTTATGGAATTTAGGATTCCTAGCTGAGAGGCAATCTTTTCTTGAGCCCCTGCCGCTGACGGATCCTGAACTACTTCACCCAATTCCTTGAGGATGTCTCTCTGAAGTCTGGTGAAGTGACACAAATAATTCAGTGAACGCATAGCAAAGGTCGATGAGGAAAACATCCGCTTGCCGTACCTGTCCATGGTCCTAGACTCCTTGTTAGGAGGATGGACTGGCACGGAAGGATCTGCAAGTTCCTTCTTGTTGGCGGCCGCCACCACCATGGCATCAACCGGGACACCCTTAGTAAGAAACTGCTTTTCAGCGGGGGCAGTGATAAACTTTGAAGGTCTCCTAGGGACTGGTTCCACCGAATCAGGAGATGCCCACGCCTTTCAAGCTATGACTTCCATAAGGGGGTCGAAAGGCGGAGACACCCAGGAGGTGGAGGGTCGAAATCCAAAAGCCTCCAGGTATACCGACTCATCCTCGGAGGGATTAATGGAGGGCCAGTTCCCCCTCTGTTTCAGGAGTTCAAGGATGTCTGAAAAAGAGACATCCTCCGAGGGAGATCTTGGGGACCCCTCAGACTCATCTAAATCGGTATCTGATGTTGTAGACTCTGGGGAGTCTAAGTGCTTCCTCTTGCAGGTCCTCTTACGCGGGGGTTCACCTGAAGGATCAGGAGAAACCTCGGAAGAGGAAGATCTTCCCAATGGGGAGACCTGGGGTGATGGATCTCTGGGTCCGGGAGCAAGAGAGCGGGAAGAGGCATCTACAGGCACCATGGAGGGAGGAGCTAAAGGAACAGACTGTTGACTAAGCTCAGGGGCTAGCACACTCCTCATCACCTTGAAGGCTCCCCTTCCAGGGAGGGCTGAGAGATCCCGCTCTGAAGAAACAGGAATCTCTGGTCTCACCGAAAGGGAAGGCTCCGAAGCAGATGTCGGGGCCGAGCTCACCAAGGCCGAAGCTCCGAGAGGGAGAACGGGGTCGGACAATGGTCCGATGCCACTCGCCCCCTCGGAACTGACCAGGGAAGCCAGACGCCCGGATCCCTCCAAGGAAGGTCTCAAGGAGGAGATAGGAGTCGAGGACGACGGAGCCGAAAGGTGTGGTATCGGCTCCGAAGCAGGAACAGTCACGGTACCAATAATCTCCGGCTCCGAACTCTGTAGGAGAGTCGAAGGAGGAATCTCAGGAGGGTGTATAATAGCAGACGTCTGATGAGACGGGCTTTGGAGCATCTGGGCTAGTGCCTGTGATTTTAAAAGCCTACTCACCACACTCTCTAAGTCATGGTCTGAGAGCCTGGATGACCTCGATGATCGGCTCCGATGGCTCCGCTCCGAAAGCAAGGGAGAGGCAGGAGCAGAGTGTATAGATTCCAATGATGGAGATCTAGACCTCTTCTTGGACAGAGCCATCGGAGCCGAAGAACGTTTGGCTCCAGGCGGAGCTGACAACTTGTCGGCTCCGAGAGGAGACAAAAGATATCTCGGTTCCAGCCGGAGCCGAGACATGCTTCGACGCTAGGGTGTCGGCTCCAGACGGAGCCGACACAGGAGCCGAAGCCAGGGTATCGGCGCCGACCGGCGCCGGTACTGAAGCTTCCAACAAGGAAGGATCGGCTCCGGACAGAGCCGATGTCGACTCCAGCGGAGTCGGAACCAAGACCACAGACTTGGACACCGAAGCCTGGGTCTTGGGAGGCTTGGAGGGCTTCCCGGAGCTGACCTTGGCCGGGGAGCTCTCAGGTTTAAGAAGACCCCTGAGGATAAACTCATTTCTACGTTCCTGCAGGACTCTCTGGCTGAAGGAATGACAAACAGCACAGGAGTCCTGCAGGTGTAGGGGTCCCAGGCAATAAATACAAGAAGTGTGACCGTCTGTCAGAGACATCTTCTGACAGCACAAGTCACACTTCTTGAAACCTGAGACCCTAGTATCTTTAGACATGTCTGACCTAAACACACAGACACACAACAATCAGACCAAAAAAGATACTAATAACTAAATTATTATTAAGAGTAAATAATTAGTTATTAACAGTGACACAACACACACACACCTAAGGGAAAATCTAACAGGAACTGTGAGGGTGGGAAAAAGGCCTAAGGCACGAAACACAGAAACTCTATGGAAGTGAACTAAGTGGGAATGGGTATGGAGCTAAGTGAATAAGGTTCACTAACTAAGTCTAAGTAACAAAAATTTTTAGGGTTTTGCTATCTGAAACCTGACAAATATCAATGAAAAAATCACTTACCAGGAGCTGGTAAAAAAGATGACCTCATTAGCGAGGCGGCAAACGAGATCTGGGTAATTACCGCCTTGCATCATGCCATATGGGGCTGCCTCGAGCTGGTAAAAGTGACTCTCGAGCTTAGCAAGTGCCGAGTCGGAGCCGAACCCATCCAGCAAGAATGAAGGCGAGATTGACAACTTAACATCTTGCTTATTTGGGTTAAAACGCGCTTACAGGTCTTTAAACAGCAGTATACATGCTTACTCCGGCTTAAACGCACGCACTCACGCTTTCACTCACGCACTCTGTCTTACTCGGATTTACAGGCGCTCATACCCGCTCAGCAAGAAACTTTGGTGTTATCCACAGTATACACCTTCCATTTTTCTTGGCTTTCCCTGGCCTACCTGTTGACACACCTCTTTCCAGGATGTCTAACTGACAGCTGACACATGCCACTCTGCTCCTATGAGCTTCACTACTTTCATACATACCCCCCTTGTGATGTCACCTATCTCCTACTCTGATACTCCCCATATCCTACTCCTACACTCCACAGACTGTGCTCATTTGCTATGTAAAAGTGTGATTCACTATCCTAACACTCATTTACATAGGATTGCCTACTAATGCTTGGTTACATGTCTTAGACTGGGCTTCTCCCCTTAGCAACCCCTACTCGGTGGCCATGCTGTCTTCAGCCTGCTATTCCCTTACATTGTAATTTAACAGTTTTCATAGATTCCACGTTTGTGGCTTTTATTTTCTTATTTTATGATTTTTTTTAGCGCACCCAGTTTGCGCGGCGCTGCGCTCTGCTTAAACATCAGAAATCGCTGAAAAAAAAAGTATTTTTATTTTAATTTTGCATCTGGGACCATTTCCAATGGCCATATATTTGGCCATTGGCATGCTTCCTCAACCATATGCAACCTTTATTTGGAGCTAACAAGGCTCCATTGTGCTATTTGCAGAATGGTACTCAGTTGTCAACTGAGTACATTTCTGCAGCTAACATGGCTCCTACTCGGACAGGTTTGTGCTTCCTGGATCGCAAATTTACCTCATTTGCATGCCTTTCAGCTGCAAGTGAGGTAATTTGCATATCCCAGCCCTGTCCGTGTAGGAGATGTTTTAGGAGCTCTCTTAACACGCCCCTACAAGCTGTTCCTGGATTGCTCGTCGGACATGATGGCTGCATGGAGTCTTACTCTACTCGTACACTCCGTGCAAGCCATCGTGAATCCGGCAGAATATCTATGTAAACATTTCCAAGGAAAAATCCTACATCTAGATTTTGTTGCATTTGGGAGACATATGCAGTTCAAATACTTTCTTGGCATCTTCCCATTCTATTACCTTTCCCTTTCTAGTTATTTGCTCCCAATATCTTGGTTCCTTTGCCAGGTTTAAAAAAAAAAAAAAACGCAAATCACCCAAAACAGGAACGTAAACACACAAATAGCTGGAAATAATCCACCACATACAAATAGCTATTTGCGTGTTTAAGTTCCTTTGCCAGGTTTCTCCAATAAATTTCAGCCTCCTCTTGCCTACTGTCTGTACCCCTAATTGCAGTCATCCCTATCACCAGAATCTCCTTTCTCCATTCTCATTTTGGCTTAGTTTATACAATACTTTCTGCTACGTTATGAATAAAATATTCTGAATGATTACTGTTACTATTCTGAATGATTATTGTTACTCTCCTTCAAGATCTGCATCCAAAATCAGTCTTTCCTTGTTTCTTGAGAATCCCCCCATTTCATCATCCTCCCTTTCCACTTTTATAGGTTTCTGCTTGTGCTATGTATAGGAGCCTCAACTGTGTAGATCTCAAATACCCATTTATACTGGGCAATCCAGATATGCCTTGTTCTACTGGAAGAATCAGCTTATCCCACTTGATTCTTGCCATCATCCCCTCCCAGATAAAATCCTTCAAGCTCCATTAATTGATATACAAAACTTTTCCTCTGATTGATAAAAATATGCCTGACCTGTATATAAGACTAAAGACACTAAAAACAATTTAACTGCTCATCTTTATCTGCATCCATATAACAGACCATTCAATTTCTCTTTTTGTATTATTTTTTGTTTATTCTCTTACCACAAATCCTTAGCTGCCACACCGGAATCATGTCAATCCACACTCCTAAACACTTCATCATGCCCCCCAAAATATGGATATTACTGAACCAATTTGTGTGTGGGTACATAATTTACTGCTACTGCCTTTATTTTAGCTTCATTAATTTTGTATTCCAAAAAGTTATGAAAACGGTCTCAAAATACTCCACAACACTGTAATGTTCTTTTCTGGTTTTGTCAAGTATAAAATATCACCTGCAAACAGAGCCAGCTTTTCTTGACATACCATACCAATTACATCCTTCAATTTCAGAGTCCCTTATTTTCTTTGCCAATGGTTCTAAATACAATGCAAATAAAGGGGAGAGAGGATACCCTTTGCCTGGCTCCTCTGGTCAAACAGAAATTATCAGAGAGGACACCACCCAGTTTAATTTTTGCCTCCAATCCCCGCATACAGCCTCCTAATCAACATCAATTTTTATTAGGGAATGCAAGTGCTTCCACTGCCTTGCTCAAAGTCCCAGCTTACTCTATGTCAAATGCTTTTGCTGCATCAAGACCCACCAAAAACAGTGGCATTTTGTTACATTCTGCTTCCCTGTGGATCAATGCTTTGCTGTTGTCTTTTGGCTTTTCCCGGTTAGGGGTCGCTACAGCAGAACTCCGGTCCGCTAATGATTGGCAGTAGATTTTCACGAATGCCGAGGTGCCAGCTCGACATCCAACCTTCAATGAAGGCACGGCCATTTACGCATGTCTTTTGAACACCCACCCAACCGCGGAGAGGACATGCAGACTCCACACAGAAGGCACTCCCCGCACTCCAGCCAAGAATCGAACGGGATCAATGTTCTGTTAATGTTGTCATATGTTTGCCTCCCCTCCACAAAGTGACAATGATCCATATCAATCAATTTTGGCATCACTTTTGCCATTCTTTCAGCCACTACAAACACTAAGCATGGTTTAGGATTGAAATAGGCCTGTATGAAGCTGGATCTTTACCCTCTTTAGGTATCACAGCTAACACCGCTGTCTTCCAGAATGCTGGTACTTCTCCTCCTCTTCAAATACTGTTAAACAAAACCTTCCAGATCTTTCAGTGTTTTTTCTGCCTAGCTTCCTAAGTGCAACAGGAATACCATCTATTCCTGGGGATTTTCCTGTAGACTGGTTATAACATCACCATTTTTATCTCATCTCCTATCCTGTTAGTAACTGAGCCTCATCTACCTCCAACCTTCGAATATTTAATTCTTCCATAAATATTTCTATTTGTACCTTTTCCTGATTTCCATCTTTCTCGGCTTTTTAAAAGAGTTTCACAGAATTTAAATCTCGTTACTTTCCTTGTTATATGCTCCCTAAGTTTGGTGACAGCCCTTTCTGTTGCCTGAGTCGTACCAAAAGGTTTTGTTCTATAGAGCTATTATAAAAAACAGTTACTTAACAGCTATCTTTCTAAACTCTTATAACTCCCTTATTTTCTGCTTAGCATTCTGCAGTTGCTCCTCCTATTTTGCAATTCTTTTAACATGTCATTCCCTCTTAAAAAAATTTTCGTTACTTCCTATCCATGCCTCCCTTTCTTTTATTTCCACCATATTTCAATTTCCACTAATTTTATTCCACTCCCTAGTTATACTTTCAAAAGAAATTTCTATCTTCTCTAACAGCTCCTGAATAATTTCAACTACCTATTCCTTAAATTCTCCCCTTTAATAGAGAGGTGTGAAAGTGCCAGTATCATGTTTATTTTATTACCTTATGTTTTTATTTTGGTTATTATTGGCACGTGATCTGAAATAGTTATTGGATGTATAATCAAGGCCTTCAATTAAGTGCACGTTCCTGTAAAATGTAAATTCTGTCTAGCCTAGACCAGTTTTTGTACCTTGGGGGATATGTAAATTCACACTGAACTTCTAGTACTGAATTCATACCTTCCATCCCAAATGCTTTCATAAATTTCTTCAAAGTCTAACCTCCTTTGTCATACTTTCCCCTCGGGGTCCCTAAAATACATCTTCACTGCTTTAAATTAAATTCCATTTCCCACCTACAACTAATATTCCTTGCTTAAAGCTTAGTATATCTCCATTATAGCAGTTTTAGGTGAAATACAAATACATGCCAATATAATCCTCCTCCCTTGCCAGTAGCCTGTTAGTATTACAATCTACCATTATATTTTATCCTCTTCTATCGCTATTGGATCTCCCCTTGCAATTAATACAACTACGCCTCTTTTCCTTTGTCTCAGGTATTTTGCTAAAATAACCATCCTGAAAACCTTTCTTTATCAAACTGACATGTCCAGTGCTTTCCAAGTGCATCTCATGTAGGAAAGCTATTTAGACTCTGCATTTTAATACAGTTTACTACTCTTTTTTGTATTTACCTGTGAAACCACTGACATTTAAATACATTACAGAAAGCATCTATGCATTAAAAAGTTATTATTCTCAACTTTTATGTATAACAGCTTTTTTGTTACATGCGCACACTGTTTGGCAGGTTGAACCTTTATACAGTTGGTTCCTGTCACATCTATTTGAGCCTGCATCACATCTTACAAAACCTTTTGTTTTACTGAAAGCCCTCAAACAAAAAACACACATCCCCAATACTCCCCAAAACCTATTACCTTAATACTAACACACAAATCTATATACATCTTCAAATCAAATACTGAAGTTTTACCCTCTTAACAGGAACAAATGTCCCAAACTGACAGCCACACTCAGACTTGATTAAACCTAAAATAAAGGTTATCCATGCTAAGACTCATGGTGTAGCCTGTGCTTCTACTAAGTACTGCCTGGTTTTGTCTTATCTTTACATCTCTCCCAGCATGGGAGAACACCTGAACGTTTTCAGAGAACACCATCTCCTAACCAATTTCTCTTTTTTCTTGCCAGTTTCTTATTAGTCTCCATGGAGACAGGAGGACTAGATACAGAAATGACACTAAGCATATATTTATTTGCTAGAAAAAAAGCCTTTGAAAGTTGTTCATTTACTTGCTTTCTCTAAAAACTTTTTACTAGCTCAAGCTAAAGACCTTATTCCAGTCATTCCCCATGGAAAAATGAGAAAAAGTACATTGATTTTTCTTTTGTCATGCTCTTTTAACCAGACTTTTTTTTTTTTTTTTTACATTGCAGTGCCTACATTTACAACACTACTCTCATTTACACTTCAACTTTACAGCATGCAAAGAAAATCGTACACTAATAAAAAAAGAGTCCTTTCTCTTTTGTTCACCTTGTGCCATGCAGCACACTGGGCAATGAGCAATTTCCAAGCACCCATTGTTTCAGCAGCGGATACGGTTTTACGGGATTGGGTTACTACCCTGGCGCTCAATCATCCTCCGGAGGGCATACCACATACTTGCACCCAAGGCCAATTTAGTGTGTCCAATTCACCTACCACATGTTTTTGGGAGGTAGGAGGAAACAAGGGCAACCAGAGAAAACCCACATGAACACAGGGATGACACACTCTGCACAGAATGTACCCTAGTCAAGAATCGAACTGGAAAACCTCTTGCTGTGAGGTGATAATGCTACCCGCCCATGAAAACAGTGCTATCAAAAAATAACTTTTTTTTTTTTTTTTTTACTTAGTTATCTTTCTCACTCTTCTCATGCCCCAAGTATTTTTCTAACATTAATGAAATTAAATAGGGCTTATATTTTAGAGCACCCCCCCAAAGTCCAAAAAGAGTCCAATATTTTCCAAATTTCTTGTTCTGTTATGTTAAATAAATTGATCTGTAATACCATATTTGCCAATTTCCAAGTTACTGACTTTTATCCATCTATCTCCAGAATCCTGTCTATGCTTCATTTCCAATATACTCTCAATTCTTCTAGTCAACTCTTGTACTCCCTACCATCTCTCCGGCATTTTCTGTTCGACCATTGGAAAGGGTTTCACTGGCACAGTCTCTCTGTGGTCTTTATTACCAAAAGAACAAGAAGCAGAGTCTCCTCCTGTTTTCACAGCTCACTTTTGTTGGCCAAACTTTTATATTTCCTCCTTAGCATGTATGTCATCAATTATTCTGTCCCTCCAGGGAAGAATATTTTGAAGATAGCTGGCTACAGCAGTTTGAATCTCATGCCTGCTACTCAACATTCCCTGAACAGTGGAATACATTTACTCCTCTTGTCTGATGTAAGAGTAATCATTCTCTACAAACACACTACTATCTCCCACTTTTACTACGTTTTCCTTCTGCCACAATTCTGTCATAATCAACTTCTGCTGGTAGGACTTCATCTTTACTATTAAAGGTCTTAGTTTGCTTTTTCCCTTTCAATTAACTCCTGCTGTAGAATATCAGTCTTATTGCTTATTTGTGTTTTCGTAAAATTAACAGTCTTTTCCTTACAGCTTCTCTGGTACAGCTGAAAATCTCATTTTTCCTACATGCTCTGTACTCTATTTTTTAAACATTTCTTCTTTATCAGTCTCATTCAGACAGCTTTTTTCCTTTCAACCTCTGATTTTTGCAGCTTTATCACCCCATCTGAATAGCTGTTTAAAGCTTCTTCCATTTTCTTCCAGCCTCTTGTTGTCTGAGTTGGTATACTCCATCAGTGTTTAATTTACTTTAACCAGGTATGTGTGCGGTTGTCTTATGCTTTCCTCTAGGTTACTGGAAGTCATGTTGGGAGCTTGCACTGCTTTTTGCTGAACAGCTGCAGTACTTTTCCCAGTCAGTGTTTTTTCCTCACCTTTTGTAGCGGATTTTCTTTCAGGTCCTCTGTATTTTTCTTCCTGGCATCCAAGCAGTGTGCTTACTAGTCCATTAATGAAATTTACCCAGAAACTCAAAAGTCTACTGGCCTTCTCAGTTGAGTTTATCTTTTCACACATGGAGAACTAGAATTAAGCTGTTACGTAGTGTGCAGCCATCTTGGAAGACTGTCTTGATTTTGAGAGACTTGTGCTTTTTGGAGCCTCCTTGCCATTGCTTTCTACAATCCTGTTTATTGACATTTTACTGCTTAAACTGCTTTTTGAAAAAGGGAGTCCAGGTGGAAAGAAAGTGTTTATTTGCTTTACAAGATGAAGGTTGGAAGATTTGCCATCCATGAATCATGTTTCCCTTCTCATCATGTGTTTTAAGGACCTCAGATGCAGTAAGACTAAACAGGACCTCCTTGACCAGGGGAGACATTAAAATCTCAGTCTTACTATCTGGTATTTTTTTTAAAGAAACACCTTTATTAAATTATCACTTATGATATAAGCAATCATTCATTTATATATATGAAAATGAATGATACTGATATGTTTTAGTTGCAAACAGTATACATAATTTACAATCTAGCAACTCAATGTTAGTCGAACATTACATAGTTCATTCAAATCCTGCCCTCTTTGAAACTCATTCCTCCTCCAAAATGTTATTATGCATGCATTGTTCCCAAAATTTCAAAAAATTCTATGCAATTTGCTCCTACCCTTTTCT
Organism: Protopterus annectens; assembly: GCF_019279795.1. Taxonomy (NCBI): domain Eukaryota; kingdom Metazoa; phylum Chordata; order Ceratodontiformes; family Protopteridae; genus Protopterus; species Protopterus annectens. The sequence continues at coordinate 333,440,620 of NC_056750.1, forward strand.
AAAGATCCCATTTCCAGTTGTCTTACCTCTGTTACTATATTCACTACTTCTAGTAATGTTGGTTTAGACTTTGATTTCCATTTTCTAGTAATTTTTTTTTGGCAGCCCCCATACTTGGCCTCAGCAATGCATTACTATGTCTAGGCAAATCAGATTCTGTAACAGCTCAAAAATTTGTTTCCTTAGTTGTACTAATCTGTTCACCCTGTATTCCTGACAAAGTCTGCATGGAATTTTTAAAGTCTGCCAACTCATTACACTCCCAAAAAATATGCCCCCAGTTATCTTTCTTCCCCATCACACCATCATTTACTGTCTACCCAAGGAGTCTAATTTGGATATACAAACACCTATGCAAACACTTCAAAGCAAAAATCTTAAATCTTCTAGAGTTTATTTCATATTTGGGAGATATACATATATCCCATTATTGTTATTTGTGACTTGCTTATCCAATCTCTCTTCCCAATCCTTTCCAACCTCCCCAATCCTTTCCAACCTCTTATTCTTGTAGTTACCATCCAATATTTTACATGTTCTACTGACTATCCATTTTTTTAACAGCAGTTTCTGTTGTAGACTACTAAAAATTCTACCAGTGCTGGTCTTTCACTGAGGATCCCCCTATTTCTTTCTCTTTGCCTAGACCAGTGATGGCAAACTTATCAGGGTCAAAGGTGACACCATGATATGAGTTACCAAAGAAAGTTAAAAAACCTGTCTTTTTATCTGGATTGTCCAGAAATAAATTGTTTTGTCCAGATGTCAGGAGTTTACGATTTAAACCTGGAATTCTAAGTGGTTTCCACCTTTCTTGAAGCGGACTGGTTAATCTGTAAGCTGAAATAATCAGCACATATTCAGCAGCACACAAGAGAAGGAAGCTGAAATTCTACACATCACAATCTTTATGAAGGTTGTGTCTGTGGCATGCACGGGAAGTCTGTAAAGTCCACTCGAACTTCAAACCTCACAATAATATTGGTGGCAGTAGCATCACCTCTCCATTCTCAGTAAGAAAAAAGGCAACTTGTAAGAGCTTATTTAAAAAATGCAAAGCAGCATTAAAAAAAATTAAAACAAACCAAAAAGGGCAGCCAAGGAAATTGTGTAACAATAAATATTTTTAAGTGCTTTCGTCCCTTTATTTAATATGGAACTTCTTCAGAAAATAAAGTAGTTTATTTTCTGAAGTTATGTATTAAATTAAAGGGCCAAAAGCCCTTAAAATATTTATTTTTGCAGAGTTTCCTTGGCTGCCCATTAACCCCTTCCGTTTTCATGTAGTTGACTTTGTAAGACGAAAGCTGCTGTCTCACGTGGTGAAGACAAAACCAACAGATATAAAAATTTAGATTACATTACACTGTGACATCTTAAAATGGGTCTATATTAGATGAACAAACAATCAAAATGTCAAGTACAACATGCTCGACACACTTTGATCGATCATCTAATCGAACACTGAAAATGTCGAAAACCAGAGTTCCAAAAAGTTTTAGTTGGCCATGGTAGTGAGTGTAGCTTGTGACGTAAAGAAGTTACATTGTCTGGAATGGCAGGGTAAGCGAATTCTGTACTTATGCTTGTATGTTGTGATTAGCAGGATATTACCCTTTCCCCAATGTAGAACGATCTCGGAGTTGGTATCTATAGTTAGGGGGGGTGGGGGCAAAGCCCCCCACTTTCTTTTAAAAGTAGAAGAGTGTGTTTAGGTTTTAAAGTTGAATGATGTGAGCATGTAGGGGTTTATATGCATTAGTTGTGTGTGTGTGTGTGTGTGTGTGTGTGTGTGTGTGTGTGTGTGTGTGTGTGTGTGTGTGTTGCATGTTAGTATAGGGAAGGTGCGGAACAAAACTTTTCGGAACTCAGGTTTTCGGCATTTTAAGAGTTCGATTAGATGAATGTTCAATCAAAGTGTCTTGAGCATGTTGTACTCGACATTTTGATAGTTTGTTCATCTAATATAAACCCCTTAAAATGTATGTCTTTTCTGATGCATGCCCAAACAGGACTTGGAGACCATCATTCCAGGATCATAATTAACGGTGTTAAGCAGGATAATGCCACTTAATGCCTTGCTGTTGATTAGATGTCACAGTTTACTGTGACCTTTGTGCATGCTTCTGTACCGAGTTGCTTGCTGTTATTGACTTGTTGGATAACTGCAGTACACTGTGTTGCCTCAAATTGCTGATTCCACAACTAACCATTGTTAAAGGTCAAAGACCGTATCAGCTTCTTTTCACTCCTTGTGGAAGGACAGCATTGTTAAAACTTTTGTCCCTACCTGGCCGCAAACAATCATGGCCATTTCCAACATTCACTAGTTTGTCTTTTATCTCTGAAGTGTAGGCTGGTTGCATTATAGTTTGATGGAAAGTAGCCAGGTTGGCAATGCCATTGATTTTCCAAATGTTCATATTGTAATGTAAAATGTTTTGAGTAGTACAGGCAGAGTTCATTGACCACTGGCTGCACTGAACAGTAAGGGCGTCATGTGCATGTATCTCTTCCAAAATAGTTGTTGGTTCTCCTGTGTGTATTAACCTGTACATTAGAATAGTACACTTTTGCCCTGATCTACTTAAGTAGCTGCTAGGCATCTATTTCAAGAAATGGGAAAAGTTTACTTTAGTCTTTGATTTAATTACATAGCACCACACATGACTTGACTGTATTTTTTTTAATAAATGAGTATGTAAACTTGTAAAGAATTGGTTCTCTTTTGTTTGGGGGGGGCACGCCTGCAGAGTCAAGTTAGGGCATTTTCTGAATTTCTGACATGCGAAACCCAAAAGGTTTGCCATCACAGGCCTATACTCTGATATTAATCCATGATGGGGAAAGCAATCGGTTGCAGTCCAAATAAATTCTTGGCCTCTTCTCATGCAATCACCTTTCCCTCTCTAATTCATTCCCAATACCTTGGTTCCTTAACAGTTTTCTCTAATAAATTCCAGCCCCATTTTGCCTGTCTGTATTCTTAATTGCAGCCATCCCTATCGGCAGAATCGCATTTCTCCATTTCCATGTTGGCTTAGTTCTTTGAAAACTTTTTGCTACTTTATGAATATAATATTGTGCATGGTTAATGTCATTCTCCTTAAGAATTTGCATCCAAAATCCCAGTCTCTCCCAGTTTCTTGAGCTTCCCCACTCTTTCTTCATCATACCTTTCCACTTTAAATTATAGCTTTCCACTTGTGCTACATACAGGAACCTTAATTGTGAAGCTCTGAAATACACCATTCAAATCGGGTAATACCAAACCACCTTGTTCTATTCGAAGAATCACATTATCCCACTTCACCAACCACCCTTTCTGCTGACCTCCTTCCTGCAGAGTACTTACAAAAAGCTGCTGACGCCATAGCATTCCCCATCTCTATCTTAATCAATAGAAGACTAACTGATGGAACTATCCCCTCAATCTGGAAAATATCCCATGTTATCCCATTCCACAAAGGTGGAAGTTCAACAGAACTGTCCAACTACGGACCCATTGCCATTCTCTCACCACTAGCCAAATTAATGGAGAAGTGTGTTCATAAGCAACTTATGGACTATCTTATTTAGTACAGTCTGCTTGCCAACTCTCAGCATGGCTTTAGGCCACATCACAGCACCACCTTCACCCTCCTTTCTTTTACAAATACCATATATTAAAATAGGAACAGGCCATCTTCAAGCCCTATTTCTAGACCTATCGAAGGCCTTTGATATGGTCAACTACAAATTACTCATCTATTCCCTAAAATCAATCTCAGTGGTTCCTATCCTATCTGAATGGTAGACAACGGGCTGTATTATGGCATGGCAAACTGTTCACCCTGCTACCTCTCACACTTGGGTGTTCCTCAGGGCTCTATTCTAGGTTCTCTAGTCTTTTCTATCTTCAACAACAATCTTCATACTGCCATCCCAGATACAACCTGCATTCAATATGCAGACGATTCTACCCTGATCTGTACGGCCTCCTCCCCTTTAGACCTGCAAACCTTAACACAAAACACATTGAACACTGGCTCTCTAATCACAGTCTGTTGTTAAATTCCAACAAAACTAAACTGCTCCTCTTTTCCCCCACCAGTAGATCCACCCCATTTTCCTTCGCCATAACATCCAACAACGGTACCTCTATCTCTCCAGATGACCATACTAAGCTTTTAGTAGTAATAGTGGACAATAATCTCAAATTTGATCTGCATATCAATAAAAATATAAAAAACATTAATAAGAAACTTGACTCATTATATAGAAGCAAACCTTTTTTAACTCCATTAGCTAGGACTGCAATCGCCCGCTCACACCTACTCTCTACCCTTCTATATGCCTCCCCTATACTCTCCAATTTGAGGAAAACTGAAATTACTTGGCTCTCTCACTGTTACAAACTATATTGCCAGATTTGCCACAGGTTCAACATATGTCACTGTCAAAACCGGTCTTCTCGGGTGGCTAGAACTGCCTAGCCTACTTCTGTTCAATTCTGTACCACCCTGAAAATACTCCGGCACTCAAAACTATCATAAAGCCATACAGTAATTCAAGGCAACTACGATCATCCAATAAACTGTTGGTCCAAACTCACAAAGCCATTAACTCAGCCCATTTGCCAACGTCCTTGGTAAAACTCTGAATTCACTTCCATCTAACCTTACCCTCAAACCTTCTTTAAGTCTCTTCAAAAAAGGTCTCTAACAGTATTTTAAAGAGCACTGGCTTTGTCCCTGATTAATCACTACATATTCAATTCCTTATTTAAATTAATATTGTCCACATCTCTTGCTCTTAATAGCTTGCTGCAACCTGTTTTTGTATACTACTGAACACTGTTTATATTGTGAGTACCGACTAGAAGGCTTTGTAAATATGTTTGACTCGCATCTTATTGTTCTATCTGAGCTTTTCTCACCAGGCCTCCCCTGAAAATGGACATATATCCAGTCAGACTATCCCAGTCAACAAATGTAAAATAAACAAATTAATTAATATTTGACCTTGGTCTAGTGGAGGTAAATAGATAGCAACTGTTTTTGTGATATTAATTTATATACATATCATTTTCAATTTTTTCTAAATATCTCAACAACCAAGTAACACAGACAAAAAACTCCTTAGCCTCATATGAAAGTTCTCAGTTAGGTAAATAAAATGTTGATGACAGTATGTGTGCAATTTGAGTGGTTGTCAAGATATTGTAAGTCATTTACAAAGTATTACACATGTAATAGTTACTGTGCTTACTGCAACTTATACAATTTGGTTTAAGACCTAGAACCTAAAGAACACTACCACTGTAAAAAATAGTTTGTGCTGAACAGCTTGCCATTTATACCTCTTTCATAACTGCTACGGTTCCAGAGATATGAACATGCGTTTGAAATGCGAGGTTATAATTTCATTTTGTCAAAAGGCTTTACAGTACTGGCTGGAACATTCGGCCTTATATCCACCTGGATTTAACACACTATTAGTATGTATGGCAGAACACGTACTTAACAAAAATGTCTTCTATTTCCAGGGAGAGTGCTATTGGCAACTACAGGGTACTGCTATGGGAAGATCTTTTGCTCCCATATATGCAGATCTATTCATGGCCGTTTTTGAAGAATGCATGATCTATGATCCCCTCCATAACCTGTACATGGAGATTGACATCTGGCGCAGACATTTGGATGACTGTTGGATGGTGTGGTGGGCAGACCAGGCATACCTACAGGAATTTGTAGAATATCTGAATGGAAACATATGGGGCATTGAGTTTACTGTAACATCAAATCATGATGCTACTGATTTTTTGGATGTTACAGTATATAGGAATGAAGATCATACTTTGAATACTTTATTACAATACAAGAAATGTGCAACTACATTGGAAGAACCCACTCTTAGGTTTGTGACTACATATGGACTCAATCACAATGTTATAAAAAACATCATGGACACCCATTGGAATATACTTTTGGCAAATGAGGAACTCACGAAACTTTTAGGTCCTAAATGCATGTTTTCGTTTAGGCAGGGAAAAACATTGGGTGGTTTATTTTCTCATTACAAACATAAGGAGAGTGGGGGTGCAATATATCAACAAATGACAATAACTGGAGATGTACTTTTGGGCACCTTCCCGTGTGGACATTGTGGTTCATGCTCTAATGAAAGTAAACTTAAAGAATTTACCAGTGCCAACACCAACAGAGTGTATAATTTAAGGGTGTTTGGTAACTGCAGTAGTAGTTGGATTGTTTACTTAGCCACCTGCCAATGCTCAGCTTTTTATGTGGGTCAGACCTCTCGTTCACTTAGAATTAGAATGACTGAACACAAAAGTGACATCCGTAATAAAAAAGAAACCAAATGCTTTATACAGACATACTATGAAACATACTAATGCCAAGTTCATGTTTATGATCACAGATAGAATCACAGGGGACAGAAGTAACCAACAGGGTTGGCACACTATTTTAAATCATAAGGAGAAATATTGGATCATTAACCTTGGGGCATTATTTCCCCCAGGTCTCAATGATCATTTGTAAAAAGCCAGGAGATGACATGTGTATCTGGTGAATCCACCAACTATTAGCTGTTGTGGGTTCATCTTCTTCTGAAGCCTAAATATGCTCATATTCAACGTGAAGGCAAGTGTATAACTATAATTTGTGGAACATGCTTTCTGATTAATTATTGTATATACCAGGTTACTACATTGGGTATGTAGCAATTTTACATTATATGTAAAACTAGAATTTTGGATAGGACATATTTCTTCTCAGATTTCATGTTTGTACACATTATGTCTTACATATACAGATATATATATATATATATATATATATGTATATATATATACATATATATATATATATATATATATATATATACATACACTAACAATTTTTTTATATTGTATTTATAATATATATGTGTTTTCTTATTTATTATAATATCCAATATATTCTATATATTGTATGAAGCCTTTGGGATATTTGGGTTATTTATACAATTTCTTTTTGTTTCATTTATTTACTATTTTATATATTGTTTTATGCTCTTGTGCTAATTTTGTTTATTAATGTCCATACATTCAAATAATATAGTTAAGCAAAACTTGTATGTTTGTTAACATTACATTGTAGTATGACCATTATGCCGGGCTATACCATGTTCTCTATTGGTTGGGGAGGAGTAGAAATAAACGAGTATTCTTATTGGAGGTTAAATTTACCTACTGATGAAGGCTGGTTAGTCAAAACTGGTTTGGAGATGTTTATACCACCTAATAAATACAATATTTGACGTTTATTCCAGACTTCAGTATCTTTGTATTGCATTTGCTGGCCGTTGGTGTTTTAGAATTGAAATAGGCCTTTATGAAGTTGGATCTGATGAGTCTTTACCATCTTTACTACAGCAACCACCACTTTTCTTCCAGGATACTGGTACTTCTCATCCTATTAAAACGCTGTTAAACAAAACCTTCCAGATCTTTATCAATATTTTCCCTCCTGCTTTTAAACTTCCACGGGAATATCACCTGTTCCTGTGGACTCATGTAGATTGGTTATACATCACTATTTTTATCTCATCTCTTTCTATCCTAATTGTTAGAAAATGAGCCTCGTATAGCTCTAACCTCAGCATATTTAATTCTTTCATAAACATTTCCATTTGTACCTTTTCTTGATTTCCATATTTCTCTGCTTTATAAAGATTTTTCAAAACAAATTCTGGAATATTTCTAGTAGTTCAAGATCACTTGTTATCTTCCTTGTTGTAGGCTCCCTAAGCTTGGTGATAACCCTTTCTACTTTCTATTGCCTGTTATTATAAAAAAAACAGTTGCTTAACAGCAGTCTTTCTAAACTCATGCACATGATAGAGGTAATCGCTTATTTTCTGTTTGGCATTCTGCAACTGCTCCTCCTCTTGTTCTGTGAGACTCCCCCAATCTACAATGCTTTAACCTTTGTCAGTCCCTCTAAATAATTCTTATTACTTCTTAAGCATCTCTTTCATTTCCACCCTATTTTTAAACTCTATCTTTTTACAGTTAGATGAAAAAACACAGTCTCATTTTTATTTTGCTACTCTGCATTTTTATTTTAGTTATTGGTACATGATCTGAAATAGTTCCTGGATGCATATCAAAACTTTCAATTAAACGCACATGTTCCTGTGAAAAAAGTAATGTACTCACCATAAAGTTCCATCTTTGTTGTCCATTTTCATTCGCCTTGAACAGTTGGGTTCGGATTTGAGTCTCTGATCCAACTCTGCCATTATTTTAGTTCATGGTCACTAGCAAATTCGAGCTTCTCGAGCTCCTCCCTTATCCATAATGTCCTATCCCCCAACATACCTCAGATCTTGTTTGCTTGTTTATATAATACTAACAACAACAATAACAATAATAACAAGTTTCTTGGATTACTATTATCCTGGTAGAAGAAATCAATATCTGGAGCTCAACCTAAGGAACAGTAGTGTCCTTTTAAGCTCTTGCTCTTCCAGAAGTCATTAGTCAAAAAGGTAGGGGGTCAGTGGGATGAGAGTTGAGGAAGAACGAAAATGGACAACACAGATGGAACATTATGGTGAGTACATAACTTCTTTATCGGATGTTGCCAATTTTCATTCATTCCTCAACAGTTGGGGCAGAGTTCCAAGCTACCTAAAAACTTGGGTGGACTCTAAGGAAGGATATCCCTGAGCACTGTTGAGCCAAAGGCTGCTCTTCCCCTCAAAACCAGATCCAATTTGTAATAAGTAATAAAGGTAAAAAGATTAGCACAAGCTGCAGCCACAAATATGTCATCCATGGGAAGCCAGAGATAAGAATATTGAAGATGCTGCCATGGACCAGGTTAAATGGGTTCTTAAATGTCTTGGCTAGCACAGGCCCAGCTTGCTGTAGACAAATGATATATAATCCGTCAGCCATCTAGCCAGACATACCTTTGTAACTGGCTTACCCAATTCAGAATAAAAACAAAACAAAAAAAAAAACAATAAAACAATTTATCCATATTTCTGATGTTCTTTGTTCTACGTAAACAGAATTGTAATGGTCTAAGAATGTCCAATAAGTGTAACATTTATTCACCTTTGTAAAATTTGTAAAGAAAACTGGCAGATTAATGGACTGGCTGATGTTAGATTCGGACTCCTTAGGAAAAAAAGAAGGATTGGTTTGTAATGTCACCCTAACCCTATGAAAAATCAAGTTGGGAGGTTTAGAAAATAATGCTTGGAGTTCTGACATCCTTCTAGCAGACCTGATGGCTACCAAAACTATAATTTTCCAGGTCAAATTTCATATCACATTTTGCTGCTGGTTCAATTGGAGAATGTATTAAGGCCTGTAGTACTAAATGTAAGTCGCATGGGGGAGTTTGATCCTAATAAGGAGGTCTCAAAGGAAGCGCACCTTTCAAGAAGGCCTTAAAGTTTTGATTTTGCCAGGGTGTTCTTCTCAATTCTTATGTGAAAATTAGAGATGGCAGCTAGTTGAACTCTTAACAGTTGAGGAGATAGCTCCTTCATTGAAAACTGCTGTCAAACATTAAAGGACACTACGTGCAGGAGCCGAAAAGAAAGCAATACGTCTCTGATGTACCCCAAAGACGACAAACTTTTTCCATTTACTTTTGTAAAGTTTTCTTGTGGAAACTTTGTGAGAAGACAGAAGGATATGATGGACCGGAAAGGACAGCATTTGTCGTCTGGCTATCAATGGAAGTGGAGAAAAGTACAGTTGTGTACACTTACCATAAATGCAGATGTTCGAGCGTATTCACTGTTACAGTCATTACATTTGGGTTATCTGCTTGCATGTAGCCCTCAGTCGGCCTGATTAACAAAGTCTTGGGTCCTGCGTTGGTTACTGTCCCTTCTTCCATGACGTCGGGTCGTCAGGGATATAAAACATGCAGCCGATGCCATTACATCAGTTTTTCTTGCCCCAGATGTCAGGTGCCCCCCTAATGGGAAGCAATTAAACCTAAAAGCACAAAGATATACCTCCAACAAAAGAGCAAATAAACCAAAAAGGCTTTTAAGCATAGTAAAGGAAAGTGGAGGCATAGCCAAAAGAAGCTAGGGGGCTGGAGGGAGGGTAACCAGGACTGCAACAGTGAGTGAATACACTCGAACATCTGCATTTATGGTAAGGTTACACAGCTGTACTATGTTCTGCGTGTTTCACTGTTGCAGTCATCACGCTGGGGTAGATTCCCAAAGCATTAGTTGGAGGAGGAATTTAGGTAGCATTAGGGCCAGCTATAAGGCCCTGCAAGACTGCAGAGGCAAAGCCAGCTCTGGATTTAGAGAAAATTGGCAAATGATAATGCTTGGTGAATGTACAGAACTCCAAGTAGCAGCTTCTAGGATGTCCCTGGTAGGGACGCCTCTGAGAAAGGCTGTAGAGGTAGACGCAACCCTGGTGGAGTGAGGTCTGATCCCCTGGGGGATAGGTTTTCCATGGTGCTTATAGCAGAAATGAATGCAATGGCTTATCCATTTAGAAATGGTTTGCTTTGAAATAGCCTCCCCGTCTGCCCCTGAAGCAAATGCCACCAGCAGTTGTTCAGATTTCCTTTGAGGTTTAGCCCTGTCCAAGTAGAATCTAAGTTGTCTGTGCACATCTAAGAAATGCAGTATCCATTCCCCTTTATTCTGTGGATTGGGAAAGAAGGTTGGCAAATGAATGGACTGATTAAGAGCCACATTGGATACCACCTTGGGCATGAAGGATGGATTGGTTCTGAGGGACACCCTGTCCGCATGAAAGATGACGAAAGGCTCCACTGCCATAAGGGCCTGTAATTCAGATACCCTTCTAGCTGAAGTGATTGCTAAAAGGAAAGCTGTTTTCCAAGAAAGAAATTTTAAGTCTGCAGTAGCAGCTGGCTCGAAAGGAGGTAGAGTGAGTTTCTCCAAGACAAAGTTAAGGTCCCAGGCTGAGGTTGGAGCTCTCCTGGGTGGTCTCAAATTTTTGGCCCCTCTGAGGAACTGCTTGAGCAGTGGATGAGAGAAGAGGGACGGTTCTGTTACAATGAGCTGAAATGGCTGAGGTGTGGATTTTAATGGAGGAAAATGACAGGAGCTTGTAAAATCTGAGGTAAATTGAGCGCTGCTGTGCTCATCCCTTGAGATTGGTTCCAGGCACAGAATCTTTTCCATTTCTCAGCATAAGACTTTCTACTACGAGGCCTCCTTGCCTCTAAAATGATATCCATCACAGGTTTCCTGAGGAACGGTAAAGGAGAGATTAAGTAATTAGCCAGACTACAAGGTTCAGTGTTGGAAGCTGAGGGTGCAGAATCTGGTTCTCCTGCTGAGACAGCAGGGAAGGAGTTTGAGGAAGGTGCCATGGAGATAACCGTGACACTGCACAGGAGGGGGTACCAGTGTTGGCGCGGCCAGTCTGGAGCAATCAAAATCATCCTTGGTTTGTCCAGTTTGATTTTTAGTAGTACTTTGGAGAGTAGAGGCAGAGGGGGGGGGTAGGCGTAGACCGATAGTTTTTTCCAGATGAAGGACAGAGCACCCACTTTCCAGGCTTGTTTGTGGGGAGTCCTTGTGCAAAATTTGTCCAACTGGTAGTTTTGGGGAGAGGCAAATGGGTCTATATCTGGGCTCCCCCAATTGCTTGTCAACAAGTTGAAAATCCTTGGTTCCAGTTTCCACTTGTGTGGCTCCATGAGGTTTCTGCTTAGTCCGTCTGCCAGTGTATTTAACCTTCCTGGCAGGAATTGAGCTTGTAGGTACACTTGGTAGCTCAAGGCTGTGTTCCACAATGCCATAACTAGTCTGCAAAGGGGGAAAGAATGTGTACCCCCCTGATTGTTTATGCACCACATAACAGTGGTGTTGTCAGTCTTTACCATGAGTTGTCCTGGAAGAATGTGGTCCTTGAAGGCTGCGAAAGCATTCTGTATAGCTAACATTTCTTTCTGATTGATATGCAGGTGCATTTGACTTTGGTTCCATTTGCCCTGAACGCACTTCCCTGCCAGGTGATCCCCCCATGTGTAGTCTGATGCATCTGTTAGGGTTTGGGTGGCAGAGGGTGGTGCGAAAGGTAGTCCCTTGTTTTGGTGGCAGGCCACTGACAACCAAAGGAACTCTAGGCGTAGGCAAGGTATGATAGGAATCATTGTTTCTAGGTCTTGAGAATGTTGACACCATAGGCTTTTTAGATACCACTGTAGTTTCTTTATATGCAGTCTTGCATATGGAATTAGAAGAATGCAGGAGGCCATGACCCCCAAGGCATGCAGTGTTTATCTTGCAGATAGCAGGGTTTTTGTGGCCACTTGTCTGAAGTAGGTTGTCAAATCTAGTTTGTTGTATTATAATACCAAAAGACCCACAGCGTAACACACTAGCAGCCTACTGCCGTCCATAGACTCTCTTTACTCCACTCCCTGATTTTAAATATTTCTAGCTGCCTGTATTTTAAAGAACAGTGTACCACTGTATGATTTTTCACCACTAGGTAGCAGCATTTACCCACTTTTAGATACAGTACCCCATATACCAACATTCTTCAGTTTTATCCCTAGCCCTTGTAGTACTAGATATATGAATAATTGGCTTCTATGCATCTCCCCTCCCTAGACTAGTCTCCCTAGACTGCTGTGCATTACCCCACCCAGGGGCTCCCACTTACCTAGCATATAGCTGTTAAACCTTACTATTCCAAAGGGTCAGCTCACTGATAGTTTCTCGTTCTCACTCCTCTCAGCTCTTCACACTCAGTTTGCCCGTTGGGCTCACTCCGCCCCCCTACCCTGCCCCCAATTCCCACCCTCCCCCAGTGCTCACAACTTTATACTGCCAATAGTCACACCCCTAATTCTACAACCTATCACCTTCCCTCAATTGCCTTATCCACTCCCACTCTCACCACACCTCACTACATACATCCATCTCCTCCAATATCCCCTAACAAATCATGCTTGGCATACTGCCACTACTACTAACTCTCACTACTCTAGCCTACACCACATCCATAAATGCTACCATACCATTAAACACTGCCTTCCACACAACTCATACCTACACTCACATACATACACATACAAACATTACAATCTGCCCCACACTATAATAGTAGCCCATTATATTTTGCAACCAAACCACAAACCACATTATCTCCCCATAGAATAACACCACCTAGACATCATACAGACCTAGCTCACGCCATCAAACTCAAACTATTCCTCAAAAGATGGCTACTAATCTCAGGAGACATACACCCAAACCCAGGACGAAGCTATGAAATTCTCTGCCACAAACAGGAGACAGACCTAATTATTATTAGCCTAAACTCAAGAAGTATATCCAACAAACTACAAGACTTACATGCATTCATAGACCACTACTCACCAGATATACTAACCATAACTGAAACCTGGCTAAAACCCACCACCTAAGACGGAGAAATCCCCCCCCCCCCAGATATAACATTCTAAGGCAAGATAGAAATACCAAAAAGGGTGGTGGAGTTGCAATCTTATTTAAAAACACACAACCTTCAACCCATTAATACCCCACTTCCCATTTTTGGCAACTCTGAAACACTAGGCTCCACTATCTCCCTCAGAAACAAAAAGAAAATCAACATCTTGTGCAGTTATATTCCTCCAGGAAATAACTCACCTATAATAGAGGATATGTTGCAATGGACTACAATCAACCTGCCCCACGAAGAGACCTAAACCTAGACTGGCTAGCCTGCAATGCCAACAATCCTACAAACCATATAAACTTGTTTGGTTTCTCACAACTGATCCAAGAACCCACCAGAGTTGACAAAAGATCCAATAAACCCTTCATTCTTGATTGGACTTAAGTTAACCTCCCCAAAGAAAATCAAGTGGGCTGCCTACCTGATATACTGAGTGACCACTGCCCCACTTTCCTCCTTCGTAGACAAGTAAAAATACCCAAACCCATACTATACAAAGAGACCAGAAATGAGCACAAGGTAAATCCACTAATCCTCAACTGCATGCTACAACAAAGTAACTGGCACCCACTACAAACCCACCACTAGACCAGGCAGTCGAATATTTCAATAATACCTTTATAAAAGTGCTTAACACACTAGTCCCCATCAGGAAACATAGAACTAAGATTAACTACGCCCCTTGGCTAAACAGAACAACAAAAGTTATACTAAAAGCCAGAGATAATGCATGGAAAAACTGGAAGAAAACACCATCCAAGATAAACAAAGATAACAACTTAGAAACCAGGCCAAAAAACAAATAAAAATTTACAAACAAAACTACTTCCTAGGGATCCAAATCAAACATTCAAAAAAACCCCAAAAGTTCTGGCAAGCTTTAAATACCCTTCTAAAACCTGGTCAAACTACAACCCCAGCACCCAACACCAACAATGATAATGACACCATAGCCTCCCAGTTTAACCATCACTTCACAGACTCTATTCTATCCTTATCTACCCAGCTATCCAACAATAAACCTATGCTCAACCCCAACTTTAGATCATAACAATACACCCCCTTTTATCCTCTCACCCATACCCACCTCCACAGTAAAAAACCTACCATCTAAACTAAAACCCACCACTCTCACAGCAGATGGCCTACCCACTACTTTTCTAAAGTTAGCTGCAGAGTCCCTAGCCTACTCCATCTCGCTTCTTATAAACCGCTCCATACAGGAATCCTACATCCCCCAACTATGGAAAGTGTCATATTATAATACCCATACACAAAGGAGGTAACTCCTGTGAACTAACTATCATCCCATTGCTGTCCTATCCCCCCTTTCCAAGCTTCTGGAGAAATGTATTCACACCCAGGTGATGCACTTCTTAACCTCACATAATCTCCTCTCACTCACACAGCATGGATTCCGCCCTAACCATAGTACAACTACTGCTCTTCTCTCCTTTACTGACCAGGTTACCCAACTTAGAAACAACAACTTTGTATCAGCCATATTCTTAGATCTAAGGCATTTGACATGGTCTCACATAACCTACTTATAGACACTCTAACCGCCATCTCCTTCGCACCCTCTGCTACTTCCTGGTTCAAAAACTATCTCTCTGATAGAAAACAGTCAGTAAAATGGCAAGGCATACTATCACCACTACTACCAACTACTGTAGGCGTTCCACAAGGGTCAATACTAGGTCCTTTACTATTTACCATTTTCACCAACAATCTACATACCTCCACCCTACATGCATCACTTATACAGTATGTGGATGACTCAACTCTAATCTGCTCAGCCCCAACCATAACCACACTTCAGAAACTTGCCCAAGAATCCTTCTGCTCCGTAGAAAAATGGATTACTGATATCCACCTTATTCTAAACCCCAAAAAGACCAAACTACTTCTATTCACCCCCAACAAATACAGAACCACAACTCTTCCCTTCACCATCACCTCCAACAACGGCACAGTAATCTCTCCCTCCCCACATACCAAACTACTCGGTGTTGAAATAGATCAGGATCTTAACTTCAATGTCCACATCTCTCAAACCATTAAAAAAGTTCATAAAAAATTAGGAACTCTATACAAACAGTTCCTATCAGACCAGGCTCGTACCACCCTAGCCCAAACCCACCTCTTGTCTACCCTACTGTATGCATCACCAATCCTAATTCACATCAGGAAAACAGACCTTGACAAACTAGAATCATGCTACAATAAGATTGCAAAATTTGCCAATAACTCCCCTTTTAGAAGTCATCACTGTCTTGCCTTAAAACACCTACAATGGTTAGAGCTCCCTCAACTAATTAGGTACCACCAGCTAGTACTCACCTTCAACATATTAAAGCAACCCCACAAGACGCCAGCCCTAAACGAAATACTAAACCAGTACTCAGCAAACCGTCCTCTACGCTCATCTAACAAGACCTTGCTCTGCATATCCAAAGCCAACAACACTGCAGGGAAAGCCCTCTTCTCTCATACCATTGCCAAGGAATGGAATAAGCTCCCCCAAAATATATCCTCAGCCACTTCTATCGCACTGTTTAAAAAAATCACTCAGACCACACCTCCTGCAGTCATGGCTCTGTCCTTGCATTACATAAATGCTTTCCTAATCTACTTCATTTCCTCTTTCTCCTATCACTACTCAGTATGCCTAACACTTAGTACTTCACAAAATCCTAAACCAGGACTACTCTCAGCTACGTTTTCCTACTATATTGCCGTATGTGATGTCACTTCGATTCCACCAGGCAATGAGTATATCTACTCTTCCCTTTTTTCTCCCAAATAACCAACATCCAAGGTCCACTCTTGACAAATGTAAGCCCACCTTGAAAGAACTTTGTAGGAATTATATTCTTGATTAATAACTCTGTATGAAACTAATTTTCTTTTCCTTCACAAAAACCAATATCCAGAGTTCTCTGTCTGTAATGTAAACCTGTCTGGATTGATCCATTGTATGTAAATTTTTATTATTTGAATTTTTTCTGACTGTTTATGTAATACTGTATAAAACTGTTATTGTGGAGCTTTTCTCCCCGGGCCTCCGCTGTAAATGGACCTAGTTCCAGTTGGACTTTCCCGGTAAACAAATGTAAAATAAATAAAATAAAAAATGAATTTGCTTTTCTGGCGTGAGGAAAGCCATCTGGGAAGTTGTATTCAAGCTTGATCCCAGGAATATAATTTGTTGACAGGGTACCAGATGTGATTTATTTTTGTTTATGGTATACCCCAGACAAGTTACAACCCTTTTTACAAAGGCCAGATGATTCAAAAGTATGTCCTGGCTTTCTGCATGAATTAGACAATCGTCCAGGTATGGGTATATTTGAATATTTCTTGGCTTGCAAAATGCAGTAACTGGAGCTAGGCACTTTGTGAATACCCTGGGTGCAGTAGATAAATCAAAGGGCAGTGCAGAGAACTGATAGTGCGTGTAGCCTGCTTTGAAGCGTAGGTATCTTCTTTAAGATTCCCTGATTGGGATGTGCAGGCATGCTTCTTTTAAATCTAGTGTTGCCAACCAGGCATCTTTGCCTAGCATAGGAAGTAATTGGTGAAGAGTCAGCATCTTGAATTTTGGAATCTCCAAAAAGGTGTTTAGAGTAGAAAAGTCCAGGATAGGACGCCATGAATCGTCTTTTCTGGGTACCAGGAAAAGTCTCTAGTAGAAACCTTGTCCCTTTTCCTCTTCTGGTACCAGCTGAGTAACCCCCATGCTTAAGAGGGAAAGTACTTGTTTTTAGGCCTCTGCCCACTAATTTGGGGGTAGGTCCGCCCACCAACTTGGTGTTGGCAACGTGTGGAAGTGAAATCTGTATCCCTGGGACACTATATTTAAAACCCATTTGTCCTGGGTAATGAGTTCCCAATTCTTTGCATGAAGAGCAATCTTTCCCCCCAAAAGGGGCAGTCAGTTGATAAGTGCTTGGACATTTTAAAAATAAGTCATTGAGACAGTTTACCATAGGGGGGGTCTTATTATTCCCTGACTTGGAAGTGGAGGCCCCCCACTGCTTAGTTCTGAGAGTCCCCTGGGACTGAAACTTGGAGTTTTTGCTGTATCTGGGTTTGGCTTGAGAAGACCTGGAAGGAGCTGGAAAGGACCAATTCTTAGAGGGCCAGTGCCTACTAAGATTTGGAGGCTGTACTTGTAAAAAAAATCTTTAACAGTTTGCATAGATTTAGCTTCATCTTCCATCTTTTTAAGAACTTCTTCAGCCTTGTTGCCAAACAGGTGGTCCTGATTTAAAGGAGCATCCAACAATTTAGCTTTAACATGATCATGCAAAGATTGCTCCTTAAGCCAAGCAAGCCTTCTGAGCACAGTCCCAGTAACAGCAGCCCTGCAAGAGGCCTCTAATGAATCAAAACCACATTGCAAAGTATGTTTTCCAACTTGTTCGGCAGAATGCATTAAATCCTGTAATTCTTTATTTTCCACACAGTCAAGAATCAACATAATTTTCTGTTTAAGCAGTCCAATAACATGTTGCTGATATTTTAACATAAGAAACTGGCAGTTTAAAGCCCTAATGGCCAAAGTTACAGAAGTATAAACCTTCTTACCCAATCTATCCAGCACCTGGAGTCTCTATCAGAAGAGGTAGAATTTTTAGCAGTAGAAGCCTTAATGCCCTTGGACCCTGTGAAATAGTCTCTGGTTCTGCAATACGATTTTTGAAAAGGAACTTGTGGGACTCAGGACCCTGTAGTATCTGTCAGGTTTTCTGGGGGCAGGAGGCAAGGAATCAGGGGCCATCTAGATTCCGAGACATCATCAATGTCTAGTACAGGAGGAATAGCTTAAGGCCTATGATGAGGTAGGAGAAGGAAATCCCTAAACCTCTTTTTTGAATCAGAAAAACCCTGGCTTTACCAGTGGAAATCCTCCCTTAGAGTATGTAAGGTTTCCCCAAAAGAAAAATCCACAGTAGGGGAAGCAGAGGGAATAGAGTCCTCTGCATCAGAATCCTCATAAGTAGGTAAGGAAAATCCAGATCATCAGAAGAGTCAGAAAAAACAGAATCCTGATCAGAAGATTCATAATCAACTTCAGTCCTAGGCCTCTTGGGGGGGGGGGGGGTAGCTACCCCTGATTAGAGTTATTAGATCTTCAGCCATTCTTATTTGTTTTTTAGGCCTAGAGGCCTGAGCATGCGGCCTGGGCGTCAGTTTTTTAGACCTGGATCGAGATTTAGGCCATAGTAAAAGGAGGCATCTGTTGAATATGCAAGTCTGTAGGCCTGAATACACCCTCAGAAGCCGGTGCCTGCACAGAGGCTCCGGACCCATCCAAGGTAGAGACATCCGCGGGTTCCATAGTTGAAGCATCTTGCAGCATACCGGACTCCGAATGGGTCTCAGTAGAGGCCTGCGAATCAGCAGAAGCGGGCATCAGGGGCTGCGAAAGGACTTAACCGGAGAACTGGCAACTGGCATAGAAGTGTCGTAGGCAGTTTTGGACCTCGGCGGCCTGTCTGTGTTTATCTTTGCGTTTTTTCAGAATCCCGGTAGTCGGATGGCTAACCGATGACATTTGTGGATAATTAAATAAAGAACCAAAATATTTAGATGCGAAAATATACCGATGACGGATAGTGCACTGATTAAATAAAGCAGAAAACCGACAGCAAGGTACGTCGTGGTCAGGACCTAGGCAAGGAATACAGTACAAATGAAAATCTTTGAAGTATATGCTTTCCACGTGTAATGCAATTAACTTTTACTGACATTGGCAAGGAGCAAGAAAACGTTTCCCCAAAGGGGTACTTAGCTTTAGTTGAAGACTTCGGTTCTGAAACTCGAAAACGAAAATTTCAGGAGTCTGCCGACTGGCACTTGCGAACTGCTTCTGCTTCAGGCACCACATGGCAAGAAAGACCGATGTAATGGTGTCGGCTGCATGTTTTATATCCCTGATGACCTGACGTCATGTAAGAAGGGACAGCAATTGATGCAGGACCCAACACTTTGTTAACCAGGCCAACTGAGGGCTACCTGCAAGCAGATAACCCAAATGTAATGACTGCAACAGTGAAACACGAAGAACATCCATGCTGTCATCTTTAGGTTTGATATATCTGGGTGAATCATGTCCATTGGATAAGACAGGAGGTCTGGAATCAGATCCAGAATCCAAGGTTGGTACTCTAAACGAGGCCAAAGAAAGAGGAAACAAATTGGTTAAGGCCAGTAAGGTGCAATGAGGATGACTATGTTCTTCAACCGGAAAGAGTATCTGTAGAAATTGGGAGATCAAGGGAGTTGGGGGATACGCATAGGGAAGAGTGGGGGGGAAGGCAATCGTGCATCAGAGTGTCTTGTCGATTCCCCAGTGAAAGGATTGGGCAAAGAAACTGCTGCACTTGTTTAGGGAAGATGCAAAGAAATTGCAGCAAGTCTGCCCCCATTTGTGAAAAAAACTTTTCTGCTATCTACATGTTGAGCGACCACTCGTAAGGTAGTAGAATGGACCTGGTCAATTTGTCTGTCATGATGCTGGACTTCCCCGAAATGCACGTTCCTATCAGAAATCGATTGAATGATATCACACATTGCCACTCTTACAGTTTCTCGACACAAGGGGTAAGACCTGGTTCCTCCTTGTTGTTGATGTACCAAAAAAGAAGTATTGTACTCACCATAACATTCCATGTTTGTTGTCCATCTCGCCATTCATTCTTAATGATGTGTTCGGAGCCGATCCTAAGCTCCAACTCAGCCGAATACATAGCTGAAAGTCTCAAACCTAACTCGTGGCAAGAAGGTATCCCACAACGCAGTGGTGTAATTCCCCAGATCTTGTTTGCTGATACTACTGAATGACATGTACACTATATACATATCTACAAATATATACATATATCAAAGTCTATACTAAATGTACAGGAAGAAGAAACAAGCTGAGACAAAACTCCTGAAAGTAGTAAAAAAATCTACCGGGTCCAGAAGGGGTCCTTGGCAAAGGGAAGGAGGGAAGGTTCGTAAGAATGAACAGCTAGATGAACAAACAGGGAACGTTACGGTGAGTACATAAGTACAGTTGTGTACACTTACCATTAATGTAGATGTCAGAGTGTATTCACTGTTGCAGTCATCACATTTGGGTTATCTGCTTGCAGTAGCCCTCAGTTGGCCTGATTATCAAAGTCTTGGGTCCTGTGTCGGTTGCGGTCTCATCTTCCATGACGTCAGTAGTCAAGGGTATACATCAGACACCATTACATCAGTTTTTCTTGCCCCAGATGCCAGGTGCCCCCATAATGGGAAGCAATTACATATACAAGGTTACACCTCCAACAAAAAAGCAAATACACCAAAAAGCTTTAAGCATAGTAAGCAAGAATAGAAGTAAAGCCAAAAGAAGTCAGGGGGCTGGAGGGAAGGTAACTAGGACTGCAACAGTGAATACACTTGAACATCTACATTTATAGTAAGTATACACAACTTTACTATGTTCTTAGTGTTTCACTGTTGCAGTCATCACATTTGGGCTGATTCCCAAAGCTAAGGATGGAAGAAGGAAATCAGATAGCATTAGGACCAGCTATAAGGCCATGCAAGATTGCAGTGGCAAAGCCAGCTATGAATTTAGAGAAAATCGGCAAATGGTAATGCTTGGTAAAGGTATGTACAGAACTCCAGGTAGCAGCTTCTAGGTTGCCCCTGGTAGGGACACCTCTGAGAAAGGCTGTAGCGGTAGATGCAGCCCTGGTTGAATGTGGTCTTATCCCCTGTGGGGTAGGTTTTCCATGGTGCTTATAGCAGAAATGAATGCAATGGCCTATCCACTTAGAAATGGTTTGCTTTGAAATGACCTTCCCCTGTGCCCCTGCAGCAAATGTAACCAGCAGCTGTTCAGATTTCCCCGAGAGGTTTAGTCCTGTCCAAATAAAATTTAAGTTGTCTGTGCATATCTAAAGAGTGCAGAATTCTCTCCCCTTTGTTCAGTGGATTAGAAAAGAAGAAAAATGATCAGAAAACTTTGACTGCATAAAGGATCATTTAGCAGCCATAAGGAATAAAGATAATAGAAATGCTCTGGGCAGGCACAGCTATGTATGTGTAAACTTTACCAGTTTTAAATTATTTTAGAGCAAGTAGATCAATTTTATGGCGACTGTCAAACATTGTTAGAACTCAAAGAATTATGCTGGCAACTACTATTAAATGCAGAGACCACCCCAGGTCTTAATGAAAACTTAAATGTAAAGTGTGCTCTGAGATGGCTAGCGTAACTACCCCCCACAGAGACACACCATTAGATACTGTAAATTCAGCTGCACCAGCTCAAGTTTCAGGAGTGAGTCATTCTAAATACCAGAAGCTGTCATTGGTTAATAAGTATCTGCAGTGTGACACAACAACATATGTACATATATGTGTATATACATGTACATGCATATTCATAAGGGTAAAGTACACCACTCCAATCATCAAATGTGCTTTAAGATGAAGTCTTAGGAGTGGTGTACTTTACCCTTATGAATATGCATTCCATGTACATATATACATATTCATATTATATTCACACTTTATACTATTTCATTGGTACTGCTTGAATGTTATATTGATATTTCATTGGTCTCTGTACTAATGTTTTGATTTAATTCATTGGTTACTGTACTTACATGTGATTTAAAAA